>NC_051229.1:35953098-36020598 GCF_015220715.1 Pygocentrus nattereri
CAAAAATAATAAGTCAAGCGATCAAATCACAAGTCAAAGCAAAAAAAAGGTGAAGAAGGTGAAGGCTAGCATGAACTTCCTCCAAGACAGCTGAAGCTCCACCACATATTTTCAAACTCATGCTAATGCAACGTCGCTGGAGCTCAACACGCTTGGAGGAGAACACTAACTGCTAATACTGTTATGTTAGCTAATAGACACTTGCTTTGGCTAGCACTGCGCTGAGGGATAGGGAGAGCCATCCTACCCACAGAGAGAGAGGTCCCCTGGAACCTCAGTGGATGTTTGTAGTTGGCTGTGGCATCACCTGAGGATAGAACTCAACAGTATATGAGGCGACAACAATGTACTGAAACCAAATTTAATCATGTTTCTTTTTTACAGTGGTGAGTTTGCAGCTTATATGCTAATTTTAGGGTCACTATGGGGAACTAAGCATGCTCCAAGCAAATCTGCAGCGCCCCCTTTGGCAGCACCAAGGTATGGTTTCTCTTTATAACAGTTTTCTTATCTTCTTCTTCTTTATTTACTTTTCTTATCTCTCCTTTTTCTTTTTCTGTTCTTGTTTCTTTCCTTTTATTGTCTTTCTTTCTTTCTTTCATGCTGTTTTCTTTTTTTTTTGTTTCCTTTATTTTTTATTTTTCCTTTCCTTCTTTGCTTCATTATCCCTCTCTTTGCTCTGTTCTGCTCTCGCTGGGTGTCTTTTTGGCCCTATTCTTTTCTGTGGTTTCCAAATATTCAGGCCTTCATGCAAAATCAAGCCAATGTGCAGGTACTGAAAAACTGAATAACACTGTCCTCTCCTTTTTCCTTTCTTTCTCCCTTTTCCTCTTATAAACTGGAGTGCAGTCGCCTGCATCACAGCTCATTTATTTGAACTGGAGTGAGCGAGTGTGTGCGAATAATTGAGCGAACGATAAGAAATGAATGAAAGAGAGTAATTACCTGTGGATTATCTCAGGCTGGTAATTAAATCCACTGGCTTTTTCATGGTGAGAGAGAGAGATCCTGGAGCTGCTTCCTCAGACTTTGCTTATCTCAAGCGAATGCCGGTACCTCAGTATTACACCCTCTGATACGGCAATGACAGACTCAGTATAATCAATGAACAGCATCTTTGCTAAAATGTGCAACGTTAGGAAGCAAGTGTGATATTTCAAACTGTAGGATATCTGAGTGTAGTTCAAAACCTTCACACCGATCATTTTCTACCTGAAGAAAGTGCTGCTAATGCAGAAAACAGGTGTTTCAGGAAAACTGAAGAGTTTATATACATGATAACACAACTGATTTTTTAGATATTTCAACATTATGTAATTGTAAAGATGTACCCAGAGTCATTCAGAGTGGTTTGGTGTGTGTGTGTTTGTGTGTGTGTATATATATATATATATATATATATATATATATATATATATATATATATATATATATATATATGGAAGAATAACATACAGAATGGTTGCAGTTTAACGTTTCTCATTTCCTGCTAGGTTGTCGCTAGGTGGTTACCATGGTATCCCAGGTGGTGGCTAAGGTGTTGTTAGGTAGTTGCTCTGATATCCCATGCGGTTGGTAATTGGCAGCTAGGCAGTTGCAGTGGTGTATGGGTTGTTTATTTAGTTGTTCACAGGAACTTGCCAAGTGTCAGCTATGTGTTGTTAAAAATTAATAGGAGCCTAGATGAAGAATGGGAGGGGCAAAAAAACAACACATAGAGGAGTGAAGGTCAGTATGGCTGTGGATTAGAGCTTGAAGACCTCTCCTTAGTGAGTACATACATTTTGGAGCCTGTCAGTCAACGGAAAGCATATGTCTTGTTTGCAGGTGAAAAAGAATGTTAGTCTAATTTTAGAGAGAAACAAGGGATGAAAAAACAACAAACAGAGGAGTGCGGGTCAGTATGACTGTGTAGTAGAGTTTGAGTTCTACCCATAGTGAGTACATGCAGTTTGGTGGCTGTCGGGCAACGAAGTAATAAAGTTTGTGTGGTGGCAAAAACGAATGGGACTGTATGGGAGGAATGAGGAATGATGTTCTGACCTGCACAAATAAGTGCAGGTCAGAACAACACTGAGTTTGTGCTAGAGGGAGCCTGCCCAGAGATGCTATTTCAGTCAAGCAGAAGTCCAGTAGATGGTCATGCAATATTTCACCCCATACATTCCTTTTGGAAAAAAATTTAATGGAGATTGTACGAAAACTGTGCATTCAATCAAGAAGCTGTATACAAGCCTGAATCATAAAATCAGACCAGACAAAAGTGTATGCAAACAAACCATAATGATTTACTGAACACTGGTGGTCAAAAAGACTGAGGTGGTCTTTCTCCTCTCACTCCCTCTCACACACACTCCTGTCCACTTTGATTACTTTCTCCGCTGCTGAACCCGAGCCAATGAGAGATGACCATCTGCAGTAAAGGAAACCAGAGCTGAATCTTAATCAGCTGAATTTGACTGACGGGTCCAAGGAAGTTATTTCTTGTGCCCTCAGCCAATCACGGACACTGAAGAGCCAAGCGTGTCCAAGGACAGGATGAATTCATCTAGTCAGAGAAAGGAGCACCTGTGTTCACTTGGGAAACATAACCTTTGCTTTAATGACATTCAATAAGCCAATCAATCAGCATTGGTCATTAGTGAGTGATCAATCTAATCTCTGGCAATTAAACTCCTGACTGTCCAGAAACATGTCAATATAGTCATATGACACAGTGTCAATGTGCATGCTTGTTTATAATGGAGAGGCAGTTATAGATCTATAAAATCTATGATTACTATATCATAACATATGCTGTCATGACAAAACTATCTCAGAAATGGAAACTGTAAAAAAGTCAATTTAACTTAAAAAATAAATAATCTTGTCATTGTAAATTATTGTTATTTTAGAAGAGAATTCATATTTATTTATTTATATTTATATTTATTTATTATTCATAGTTATTTAAAGAGGTTTGGTTGATTGTAGAGACTCAGATTTCTTTACAGTGGTAGTGATGGGAACCAGGGGTCACCATGTCTAGAACGCAAATATAGACATTTTATTTACTATCCAGAACCACTAGTGAACCCACACGTCTTCTGAGTGTTTATATGGAATGTTGATGATGGAAAAACAGTGGAAAACCCTGAAAAATGCTTTATTTAAGGTCTATTTTGCCTGACAACACCCTGCATGTGTCCTTCGACCATGAACATGTTTAAGAAATATTGTAAGCCAAAGGGGGAGGGAGCTTTTAGAGGTGGACGTCTGATTCCTATCACCACCACTGTGAACAATTCTGACTCTGCAGGTTTCTCTAGAACACAGCATTTCGCACCAAACCACTCTAAATAACTGTCCTATGTTTAACCATTTAAAGGTTCAGAAATTGTGAAAAAATCATGGATGAATATTGCTGCGTATAGTCATATCTGTTGAACTGGCCCTCAAGTTTTTAAAATGAAAAGTGAAGAAACGGTCAAGAAAGTACAGGCTGTGAACTCCAGGTTGCTTTGTTAAAGCATAGAAAGTAAAAATATGGAAATCCTCTATTGCAAATCTTAAAGGAGTATGAAAATCTGTTTTCATGCAATGCTGGAGATACTGTACCAGAAAAGTTGCCTTGTTTGATGTACCAGAAAGTACTGAAATCAATGGACGTCTATGGGATGATGGAGGGATGAAAGAACTGTCAGCAGGGGACACAGTTCTGTTCTTTGAGTCTTCAGTTGTATTGCTGTATCATGTTTGATGGCTTGGAAATTTAAAAAAGTATCAAAATCAATGGTTTTCACTGGGAGGACAGAGCAATGAAAGAAAGAATATAAAGGTTGGAATAGACGACTGCAATCAATACGAACTGCAGTTACAAGCCTCGGATCAGGGGCCTGATCTTTCTATCAGATTTGGTGGCTGCGGCCCAACTATGCAAGTTAAAATCAATGATGGAGGATGAAAAAAAGAAGAGAAGACTTTCTCAGAGTGAAATGCAGCTGTGCTTTGGGTCAACACCTGATTTGTTCTATAAATTTGATGGGGTTCACCTTGAAAATTCAAGTAGTATTACAATCACTTCTATAGGATGATGGAAGGATGAAATAAAGGATGGTAACCTTTAATAAACAAGTGCTATTAGAAGAAAATTTTGTTTTAGATCAACAGCTTTAATGGCTGGAAGTTCAAGGACTCTCCCAATGAATGGCTTTCTAAGGAACAATGGAGGGGTTAAAAAGGAATGAATAAAAGATAGGGAAATTAAAATTCTTAAGTCAGGACAGACTCATGATGTCTACCAAGTTTGGTGGTTCTAGGTTATAAAATGTAGGAAAATGGATGATGAATGGGAGTCTATAGGGTGAAGGGCCTTTAAGCCTTTCTCATTTATTCATTTGCAAAGCAACTCCTAGGTGAAGTTGACATCTAATCCACTGATAATAGCTTTGGCCCAAAAGCTGAATCATTGGTTTGTCCACCTTCACTTCAGGAATAGCATCTACTCTTCTGGAAAGCCTTTACACTAGAGGTTGAACATTGCTGTGAGGATTTGATTGAGCATTAGTGAGGTCAGGCACTGATGTTGGGTGGTCAATTCTGGATCACTCCAACTCATCCCAAAGGTACTGGATGGAGCTCCATCACTCCAGAGAACCCAGTTCCACTGCTCCACAGCCCAATGCTGGGGAGCTTTGTACCTCTCTAGCCCTCGTTAGGCATTGGGTGACCTTAGGCTCATGTCTGAGTGCTCCAGAGCACTTAAAGTGCACTTTAAAGTTGCAGAATTTACAAATTAAAAGGGCTGTTTGACCATATAGTATGACTAAATAATATATTATATGTATAGCAAGTTTGGTGGTTGTAACCCATTAAGAATAAGAGCAAGGACTGGTTTGGTTTGAAATGGTTCAGACTCAGATGCCTTTACAGTGGTGGTGATAGAAACCATTGGTCGCCATAACTATAACAAAAATATGTACATTTTATTTATTATCCAGAACCACCAGTGAACCTACACATGTCTGAGTTTAGATGTAATGTTAGTGATGGTAAAATAGTGAACATTTTAACAAAATAAGTTTTCATTGGAGACTTTTTTTGCCTCACAACACCATGCAGCCTCCTGTCGTTCATGAATACATTGAAAACACAAACTTTTTTTAGGTTAAAACATTCTCACTGCAATACCCTAAAATAGTATCAGGCATCAGGTAGTGTATTCATAACCATTTTATGTAATAACTTTCTATGAGGGTGCTATTAGAGGTGAACATCTGGTTCCTATCACCACCACTGTGTTTTACCAGAATGGCACCTTTGATGAGTTTTTTTTTTACATTTCAACAATTAAATTAGGCAGAAATTCCCTTTTAATATCATATTATCCTTCTGCTATAAAGTTACCGTTTCTGAGATATGGGTTTTTAGCCTTAAACTTGCATTCATGCCCTTTAAGACTAGCAGTACAGATCTGGCTCTGCTGCTTGTTTTATTTACCCACTCGCGAAGCAATTCATCAAGCTGGTGATGCATTGATAATTAATAATGACGTTAGAGGTGCGGTGGGATGGCATAATGTGACTGTCCTCTCCCTACAGACCTGGAGTCCAGAAAGGTCTCTGCGTGTGGTAATAACACTTAGCGTAATGGAACAGAACCATCAAGCCCTCCAGCATTCACAGCCAGGGTGGCATTTATGGGAAGCATGAGTGCAAGTGAATACGTTAAGAGCTGGAGAAGTACATTTACATTTATGTATGGACTACTTATGGGTTCCTGCAGAGAGTGGGTGAGAGAGAGAGAGAGAGAGAGAGAGAGAGAGAGAGAGAGAGAGAAGGAGGGGGGATAGAGAGAGAGAGAGAGAGAGAGAGAGAGAGAAGGAGGGGGGATAGAGAGAGAGAGAGAGAGAGAGAGAGAAGGAGGGGGGATAGAGAGTGAGAGAGAGAGAGAGAGAGAGAGAGAAGGAGGGGGGATAGAGAGAGAGAGAGAGAGAGAGAGAGAGACTTTGCTAAGTGTTTAAAAGTTATTTAGACAAGAAGTTTATCGTTTACATTAAGCTTAAAATGTCTAGAATTATTGACTGTCATGAGTGGATTTCCATGTTAAAAGATGTTAAAAGATTAATTCAAAGTGGTTTGGTGTGAAACGCTCTGTTCTAGAGAAACTTACCGAGTCAGAACTGTTCACAGTGGTGGTGATAGGAACCAGACGTCCACTTTTAAAAGCTCCCTCACAGAAAGTCATCACATGACACGATTATGAATTCACTGCCTGATTCACTGCCTGTGATACAATTTTACAACAGCTTTAAGAAAGTTTTTTTGGCTGTTTTAGATCAAAGACAGACAAGTCAAGCTTGTAACAGACATTAACGTCCCATTTCTTATTTTCACCCCTGCCCCTTTGTTTACAAGTTTCACCTTGCCCCTAGGAACTGAACAACAAGGGGTAGTGATTGAAATCTTCCCTCTGAAATGGGACCCTCAAATAAAAAGAACGTTACTTTATTAACAGCTACCTGCACTGCTCTGTGGGCAACCCTGCCAGTCTGCAGTGACAGCAGAGGAGGGTAAAGTTCACTGGGGCAATTATTTATTATCATCCACCCCTAATTCTTCAGTGATATGAAGCTGAAGTCAGCCATTCGCCAGGTTCTTGTTTGATGTTCCTATTCCACCTTAAATGGAGCAGCAATTGCTGCTGGACCATTTAAGGTGGAACAAGTAATTTAGCTTAGCTAGCTAACGAGACATTAGCATGCTATTAGCGATTTTGTGTGCTTGATATGAAGAAAAGGGCCATAATGTATAGAAACAACATCACCCCACCCTTCCATCTCAACAAAAATCAGGACACCCTACTCCTAGGCGTAAAAGTGCAAAACAGCAGGCTGAGGGCTGAGTGGTAGGGGCGAGGGGTCAAATGGGTTTGAGCCAAACAATATTTAAGCTTGTATGTATCAGTTTTCTAGTGACTCTTTCAGTAAAGATTCCTTCTTCCATTCCTAACAACTACCCAAAACCTACTTAGACTATGACTCATTTTTACAGCCAGTGATCTACTGTATCTAGAACCTCCAGAAGGCCTAGAATCTAGTTATACAGCTAGCAAATCTAATGTGTAAGGCCTTCAGTCCAGCTCCTGAAGTCCTGACCAATGGGAGAGCTCACATGGTTGTATCTACCTAGATACCAAAGCAAATACAATCCTGATTGGATGATTTTCTGTGTTGTAGTTCAATAATGTAGCCCTTTATTTCCAATCATCTTAACAATGAAATAATAGTTTAACTAGAGTTTAGATATAACACGCATTATTCTACTGAATAAAAAGTAACTCTTTTTTTATGTCACAGAAATTATTAGTTCTTCTCTGAAGGTCTGAGACCCTCAGAAACCCCCTTCTTGTACTTTAACCTTGCTGGTGTACAACTTGCTGCCCCTTAGCTCATCTGGGGATGCATGGTTTGTGTTAGCTATGCTCTAGTCTATCATCAGTGGTCAGTTTCTTACCACAGGGCCACTCCTGACTTGATGTTATTGGGTGGTGGTCCACTCTCAACCCAGGTGTTATATTGCCGTGCAAAACCACAAATAATATCTGGACAACAGTGACGCTGTGGTCAGAAAGTGACCAGTGATGAATGGGGCCACAACAAACTTTTTCATTCCTTTTCTTTCTTTTTCTACTTTCTTTCCATTTCTCCTCTTGCTTTCATTACTTTCTCTCTTCCGCTCTCTGACTTTTCATGCCTTGCACTGCAGTCTGTTCAGAGCCAGTAATATCGTGCTACAGCCTTTGCCTTCATCCATTGACCGTTATTGCTTAAGTAATAAAAAAAGGAAAGGCGCTTTTCCATTTCTCCTGAAAAAGTAGCGTTTAGGAAGGAACGTTATTTTTACACTGTTCTCTCAGTTCGTGGGAAGGTGGAAAGCGATTGGATTTTTATTGTCATATTGCCAGTAAATGAATAGCCATTTTCCTCCCCGGCGAGAGCGAGGTTTAATCCTAATTTTCGAAGGCTGGGAAATAACTGAGTTATGGATGGATCGCAGACACAAAGGAACAGACCAGAGTGCTTTTTTTTATATGAGGCATACTTGCCCATGTATGTGTGCGAACAGTATCAGGATATGAAACAAAATCCTGAAAAATTTGCACTGAATTTATCTGACATGTATCGTTTCACATGAATAAAATGGTAACACTTCACTTAAAGAGTGTCTACATAACACATTCATATCATCTTATATAAACACTTCATAAAAACACTTCGTAAAATGATCAAATTGTAAGTCGCTCTGAACAAGAGCGTCAGCCAAATGCCATAAATGTAAATGTAAATAACATGCTCATGAATATTTAAATGAACAAATATGAAGTATAGATGTTTTACATTAAAATGATGTCACTTAGATACATTTTCCAAAATCAAAGACTTTATTTCATTACAAAAACACCAAAATCCAAAATTGAACAGAACAAGCCGAATAAACAAATCAAGCATAAACAACAAACACCAGCCAAACATCTAATGCCAAACATCTCAAACAAAGACCTGCAACCACCCAGGGGAAAACACAGGGCTTAAATACATGAGGGTAAATGAGGGACAGGTGGAAACACAGGTGGGAACAATCAGGGGCAGAGTAACCAAACAAGGGGCCGGACTAGGATCAAAACAAAAAGCACATGGACTAGACCAAAACAAACACACATGGACGAGACTGGGAGGGGCCAATCGTGACAGATTTATCCCCCAGTTTAACCCTCTTGGGGTTTAATGCTAGTGCTGTTAGTGATATTTCTACTTGCTTATGTTTTTGGAGAAGGCACAAGTATAATTGTGCATTGGTTATTGTGTTTAATTGAAATTCTTTGAGGATAAATTTTGCACTGTTTTCCCAAAGATTGATAAATTCAAAAGTGATGGAAGTTAACCAGACTTAAATGCATGTTATGTGGATCTTTAAATTGTAATGCAGGGTAGTCGACTTATATGGGGAATAGATGAGTATCATCATCCTGTAAAATCCCACCCCCATAGAGTCCCACCCCCATACTAAGATTCAGTTGAGTGATGGTTCATAGCATGTTTACTGTTCATATAGTAAAGTGACATGTCAATCAACAAACACTTAAGAAAAAACATAATTAAAAAGAAATCAAAAGATTATGTGGAATGTGCCTGAGTGTCAAAGCACCTAATGACCAAAGGGATAAAGCTAGGTCGTTTGATTTTGTCTGTCCAAAAATTAGGCAATTTACTGGAAACAATCATTTTTTTAAAAGTAAAAAATGAGGACTTTTATTTAAAAAAACAAAAAAAGCATCTCGGTAAAAATGACATAATAGTCCGTGTTAATGTAAAGTGCAAATCATGTGAAGCATGTATGCTTTATGAATGTTGATTTAAACGTTCATGAACACGTTATGAAGTGTTTATGTAAGAGGTTATGAATGTGTTATGTAGACACCCTTCAAGTAGTCTTACCAATAAAATATATCACATTGTCTGTTAGTTTACCTACTGTAACAGTTGTGTTGATACGTCAATGAAAGTCAGAGACTCCACTTCATTCATTTATTTTAGTAAGTTTAGTTCAATGTGAAATAGATTTAACAGAAAATTACAAAGAAGCCTCAACAAAAATAGTTTATAATATCAGATGTTTCAGTATTTACTGTGTCCACTCTTAACATTCATTACAACTTCCGTTCTTTTCAGGAGACTCACTTTCAGCTCCTCAAAGAATCTGCAGACACCCCTCCAAAGTTCAGTCTTAGAAGCTGGTTGATGATTTTCTGAACTAATCAAACCCTTCAGTGGTGTTGAGGTCTGGACTCTGGGGATTGGTCAGCCTCTTTGTTTGATGTGTCTGTCTCCTTTTCTCAGTGAGGTTCTTCTTGATCAGCATCCTTTTGAATCATCAGCATCATCTTGAACACGTCCTTTCAGACCCATAACGCTGAGTGTTCTTCTCACAGTGGAAGGATGGACAGAAACACCTGTGGATGTTTTCAGATCTGAAGCAGCTTGATTTTCTCCTCTCTCTCTCTCTGAGAGATGGACGTTTTAAGTGCTGTTTATCTGATGGGGCAGTTTTGGCATCAGATGACCCTCAGGTGGTTGTTGGGAGCCTAATTTTCTCTGTAACTCCAGTTTTGGAAACCCCACTTACTTTCCTTTTGCAAGTGGATCATCAGCCAGCAACGAAAGGCTGTTTTGAATGTGAATTAAATAAATAAAGCTGATCTCTGACATCTGCACAGTGCTATACTGTATGGGATGAGTTTTCTTGTACATACAGAGCTTTAGGCACTTTTTAAAGGCGCGCACACACACACACACACACACACACACACTCCCACATTCTGAGTAGACCCGCTTCTCTCTGAAACCCACTCTCACGCTCGGGGGTCTGTTCAGACGAGAGCAGTCATGCACGCTCTTCTTAAGCCAGTGTCATTTCCACCGCCTCAGCCACTCCACTGCTGTAATAGACTGAAATATTTAACAGAATCCAGCCACACTCCAGTGAGCTCTGTGGTTCCGCGTTTGTGATTGTATGAGCTATTTTACGTATTGTGGCCCTTCCTGCAGGCAGGACTCACTCCCGTTAGAGCGGTGCGGGTTGTTTAAAGGAGAATTTCTTTGGTTTGGTGTGACATGGTTCAGATGTCTTTACAGTGGTGGTGACAGGAATCAGGGGTCGCCATGACTACAACACAGATATAGACATTTTATTTACCATCCAGAACCACCAGTGAACCTACACGGCCTTTTGAGTTTCACATGGAATATTGATGATGGCAAAATCGTGGAAAATCTGGAAAAAAATGTTTTCTTTGGGGACTATTTTGCTTTAAATGCCCTGCATGTATCCTTCCGCCAACGTCCCTCCCACGATGTACACCGATCAGGCATAACATTATGACCACCTCCTTGTTTCTACGCTCATTGTCCATTTTATCAGCTCCACTTACTGTATAGCTGCACTCTGTAGTTCTACAGTTACAGACTGTAGTCCATCTGTTTCTCTGATACTTTGTTAGCCCCCTTTTACCCTGTTCTAATGGGCAGGACTCCCACAGGACCCTCACTGATCAGGTACTATTTGTGTGGTGGATCATTCCCAGCACTCCAGTAACACTGATGTGATGGTGGTGTGTTAGTGTGTGTTGTGCTGGTACGAGTGGATCAGACACAGCAGTGCTGCTGGAGTTTTAAACACTGTGTCCACTCACTGTCCACTCTATTAGGCATTCCTACCTTGTCAGTCCACCTTGTAAACGCAAAACTAGAGACGATAGCTCTTCTGCTGTTGCACAGTTTGTGTTGGTCATCCTCTAGTCCTTCATCGGTGGTCACAGCACACTGTTGGCTGGATATTTCTAGTTGGTGGACTGTTCTCAGTCCAGCAGCAACACTGATGTGTTTAAAAACTCCTTAAAAATGAGCGTTTCTCATTTCCAAGTGATTTTAGAGCATTTCTGTTGGTCCATTCATCGTGAAATTCACACACGGTGTGAAGGACATCTGATGTGTTAAAATGCTGAGATGCATGTTTTTATTTGGACAGTGACAGTATGTAAGCTAATCTCCCTGTGTGTATGTACAGTATGTTTATGAGGCTGGGCCTTGTCTGGTTATTGGCTCTCTTGCCAGCTGCACTAAGTGAGAGTGAAAAATGATGGCTGGTTTTACCAGACGCATCATCGATCTCTCCCTCCATTATCTGTCTTCTTCAAGTTTCCCTTCCCGCTTGCCAATTCCACCTCCATCATCCATTCTCCAACAAATCAAGCCCAATCTGTTTTTAACCCAATCGATTTCTCGCTCCATTCTGTGATTCTTCTCGAGTCGCGCGCTTGTCGAACTATTTTTATATTCTCTGTAATTACATTATTCCTTCGTAGGGAGGTCGCTGCTTGGAGAAGCATTGGAGCGTTTGCTGCATGACGCTGGATCAAATTTATCGACTGGATTAAAAGCTTATCTCTTGGAATCAAAGAACATCTCAGTTACGCGTGTCCTGCCGCTTTGAGAAATAGTTTCAGACGCATGCTGGATGGGATCTGGATGGGCTTTAGAATCAATGATGTAGATCACAATGCGGGCTGCTCATGATATGCGACGACAGGTAAGATAAGAAAGGCTCAGGAACCTTAATGGCTTTGAAATGCACTTAGATCAGCATCTTGCTTTGTCTTGCTGCCAGAATATTAGGAACACTTATTAAGAGTATGAGAATCTACGTTTGAGTTGGAGAACGAGGACATTAGACTGAATCATGGAGAGTAAACATGATACCAGAAAACTGAAAGACCTTCTTTTGTCCACGTCTGATTGCAGCCTGTTGTACATCTACACCCCATCTGTCAAACACAAGGCCTGAAGGCCAAATCAGGCTTGTGGTATTCGACCTGCAAAATTATCTTAATTTTCTATTAATATTAGCCCATTTCTCCATTAGCTGCACTACAGTTCCCAGCATGCACTAAAATGTAATTTGTGCTCCCACCCACTTCTCCAATAGCAATCTATTGGACCAAAATGGTACCAGGTGTCTGATTCAAGCGAACGCGCAGTTTTAAAAAACCTACTGTCCACTGGGGACATTTAAAGAGGTTTAACTAATTTAACTAATTAAGCCTATTGTTTTATATAAACCAATTAGGTTTGTTTAAATTTATATTTGAACCATTCAATTATTCAGTGTCTGATTTTTGCTATAGTTTTAGCATATTTTGACTAAACTATGGCCAGTTGGGGTCAGAGCTGGCCCACAGATTTAACCTATTGTCACGCAGCCTCCTGAACCCCTTGTGGATATGGACTCGATCTCCCAAAATCCTCTGGGAGATCACCTGACAACCCATGTGACTCAGTGCTCCTATCAGCGCTCCAGGTCTCTGGAATTTTGATAAGGATCACCTGTGTATTGTATCATGTGATGTATCTAGAATAGTATATAGCCCAGGCTATAGCTTAGAATAGATGTGAGGTATTGATTCACTGTGTTGATCTACTGAGTGGTTTTTCTATGGTGGTATTTTTTGTGTATGACCTCTTGCTGTTTGTCTTCTGGTTTATGCTCCTTTTGCCTTACCCATTGGATTTGTTTCCTATTTCTTGGATTTTGGATGATGACCATAGGCCTGTCTCTTCGACCACGATGTTGCTTTTCCCTTTTTGGATTTACGCGTTTTCTACTCACTGTATGTGTGTGCCTTCTGGATTTGAACTGATTGAATTGGATCTTTGTTTACATCAGTAAAGCCCTTTCGGTAACCTTCATCTGCGAGCGTCTGGCTGTGCTTGAAACCTTACACCTTTATAGTCGAATGCAACAGTTTTAACAACCCTGGTCAAATTCTGTGTTTCATTGAGCTGTAACTTTTGCATGTTTTATTCCTTGCCCGATAAGTTAAATTCATCAAACAAACAGTAATTGTGCACTAAAATATGCAGCTGAACCTTTATGACAATATTTTACACTTCTCTTGTATTTTATTTTTCACAGAAAGCTGTTTACAATATGTGTGTGGATTTATGTGCCAAAACAGTCAGAATTTAGTTTTATGTGACCATTTTTCAAAACTCTCTTTATGCCCTAGAACAGGGGTCTTTAATTAAAATTCAGTAAGGTCCAGTTAGAGTTAAATATCCTCAGGTCGGGAACATCATGATGTCTAACTTGCATCATGATTCGGTGCCATATACTATAAACTGAAGTAGCCTAGTAGGAATATCAACATCTTATACACTCAACAACTAAATATCAAATCAAATGAAGTACAGTTCAGTCACATTTCAACAATACTTATCATCATTATTCCTCTTTTTAGAGCACATCATGTGAAATAACTTCCCTCTGACTCATTTTCTTCTCTGACTGCTGTTTCTCGCCTTGTCTCTCCTTTGTGTGAGCATCACTCACTCAAGTCTCAGTGCTCATCATAATGCACAGATCTGATTGGCTGAGTAGCGTCACATGTGGTAGCGTTGCATGCGATTGGTCTGTGGGTCTCCTGGGCTGCAAAAGCTACCATAAAGGCTAGAAAAGCTACGGTGATTAAAATAGGACCACCCCATCGAAATTAAATAACTCTCCATAGTTTATTGGTTATAGGTTCAGGTCCGCATAGGGCAGCGTCTGGGTCCGGACTCGGACTGTGGTCTGTCTATTAGTAACTTCTGCCCTAGAATAAATTCATTCACATATCTTTAAGACCGATATATAGAAAGAAGCTCTGTTCTGATCTGGTTGCCCTGTGCTGCATCTCATTCCAAAAACTGAGCTGAACAAGTTCAGACTGAAATCCTCTGGGATTGATCGTGTATTTGTGAGACCCCTGGGCAAAAACATGTTTGGATGCCCCTGACCTGGAACAATGAAAATAAGCCATTTCACAAAGATTCTGACATTCTGTTTTCATATTTGGGATTTATTCTTAGGCGAGAACAGACTCCACACACACTCAAGAGCACAGAGGTGAGAACAGTTCTGCTTTTATGAACACATTTGTTTGGTTTCATTTTATGTTTTAAAATGAAATAGAATTAGTCGATTTATTGTGTAATTTTCTCCTATGTCAACACAAAGACAGCTTTCTGAGAACAATTTGTACAACAAACTTAAATTGAAAAAATTGTTCTCCTTTATGCCTTTCGCCCGAAGACTGCTGGGATAGGCTCCAGCACCCCCCCACGACCCTGACGGAGAAGCGGCTTAGAAAATGGATGGATGGATGGATGGATGGATGTTCTCCTTTATTTTTTAAATGAACTGTGTTGAAATGCGAAAAATTCATAAAAGGGTAAACACTAATACAAACCCAATTCCAATGAAGTTGGGACGTTGTGTAAAACATAAATAAAAACAGAACACGATGATTTGCAAATCCTTTTCAACCTATATTCAATTGAATACACTACAAAGACATGATGTTTAATATTCAAACTAATAAACTTGATAGTTTTTTGCAAATTCTGAATTTGATTCCTGCAACACGTTCCAAATAAGTTGACAGGGGCAACAAAAGACTGGGAAAGTTGAGAAATGCTCAAAAAAATTTAGGAATTTCATCATCTACAGTCCATAATATCATCAAAAGAATCAGAGAATCTGGAGAAATCTCTGCAAGTAAGCGGCAAGGCAGAAAACCAACATTGAAGGCCCGTGACCTTCGATCCCTCAGGCGGCGCTGCATTAAAACCGACATCATTCTGTAACGGATATTCCCACATGGGCTCAGGAACACTTCAGAAAACCACTGTCAGTGAACACAGTTCGTCGCTCCATCTACAAGTGTAAGTTAAAACTCTGCCATGCAAAGCGAAGCCACATATCAACAACACCCAGAAACGCCGCCGGCTTCTCTGGGCCAAGCTCATCTGAGATGGACTGACGCAAAGTGGAAAAGTATCCTGTGGTCTGACGCGTCCACATTTCACACTGTTTCTGGAAATCATGGACGTCGTGTCCTCTGGGCCAAAGGGGAAAAGGACTGTCCGGATTGTTATCAGCGCAAAGTTCAAAAGCCAGCATCTCTGATGGTGTGGGGAGGTGTTAGTGTCCATGGCAGGGGTAACTTGCACATCTGTGAAGGCCCATTAATGCTAATACAGGTTTTGGAGCAACATCTGCTGCCATCCAAGCAGCATCTTTTTCAGGGACGTTCCTGCTTATTTCAGCAAGACGACGCCAAGCCACATTCTGCACGTGTTACAACAGTGTGGCTTCGTAGTAAAAGAGTGCGGGTACTAGACTGGCCTGCCTGCAGTCCAGACCCGTCTCCCATTGAAAATGTGTGGCGCATTATGAAGCTCAAAATACGACGGCGGAGACCCCGGACTGCTGAGCAACTGAAGCTGTACATCAAGCAGGAATGGGAAAGAATTCCACCTACAAAGCTTCAACAATCAGTGTCCCCAGTTCCCAAACGCTTATTGAGTGTTAAAAGGAAAGGGGATGTAACACAGTGGTAAACAAGCCCCTGTCCCAACTTCTTTGCAATGTGTTGCAGGCATCAAATTCAAAATGAGTGAATATTTGCAAAAAACATGTTGTTTAACACTATGTTATGTTTGAACATTAAATATCTCGTCTTTGTAGTGTATTCAATTGAATATAGGTTGAAAAGGATTTGCAAATCATCGTATTCGGTTTTCATTTATGTTTTACACAACGTCCCAACTTCATTGGAATTGGGGTTGTACCATTATCACACACTGCAGGCTGAAGTACCACCAAACAACCTAAGAAACTGCATGCTAAAATCACCACAGCTGTCAGGAACTGGCCTCTGACAAAGAATATAAACTGGAAATAAAAACTGTTTGCATTTGCACGGCTGTGCCACGAACTGCAAATGAAGAGCAGGACTAAATTTCTACATAGGAAACTGTCACAAGCTCTCAAAATGCCTGTGGTTTGTGTCGGTTATGGTTGCTCAACTTGAACTAACTGAGAAACCACAATGAGCTTTTGTCGATTATCCAAAGTTGTTGTACAAAAGGGAAAATTTTTGTGGGTGTGTATAGCTGATAAAATAATTACTACAAGCAGCACTACTAACACTCAAATTTGGGTTAACAATTACATAAAAGACAGTCCGACATAAAGAACGTACCTTGCCATGTCTGCTTAAATGGTGCAACAGTTACTGCCATCATGTGTTATAAAAATTTAAGGTGAAACAGGAAAATGCAAATAAGAAGCCAATTTCAGCCTTATAAAGTGGTGCCTCCGTACTTTTATATGCTTTCGTTTGTTTTCTGAAGTAGAAGGATGTCTGGAGGTCAAGGTGCTAATATTTACTTTGATAGCAGGCAAGTCTGAGAAACTGCTCCTCTTCATAAGCATCGCGTCCACATGCTGTGATATTCTGTCAAGACAATATTAGATGTACAAACGGAAAATCACGTCCAACAAAAGTTATGATTTTCTGTTGAGACGTTTCTCTCGTAATATCATCTAAACTAGCACAGCATGGGCTCACCTGCATCTCGTCCACTATGCTTTTCACTTCTTGCCCTCCGTCTGGATTTCACGCATCATCAGTATCACACACCCGCAAACAACCTGCTCCTAACCATTATACAAAATGGATAGTCTGGTCCTATAATCTGATTGACTGAGCCATGTTTGAAGCCGTTGCAAAATCCATGACATACACACACTGGATGCCTCACAACAGCTGAACTCTGTATTACCCTACTGCTGTTAATAGATTGAGTTTTGATTGTAATGCTGCTCACTTGGACAACTTCAGTGTGAATGGGTGGGTCTACAACATTTTGTCCCCCTGAATGTGGTTTGACATTAAACATGTCGTTTAAGTGAAAACATTGATGATAATAAAAGCCAATGACCCCATTACAAATGCGTTTAAAGCAGCAATCAAACTCAGTGACCATGACAAATGACCACATACCACGGATGCTGGAGATCAAGTTAGTCTTCATGTCTCTTCGCTCAGACAGAAGGTGGTGGACCTTCACCACTTCAGTCCACCCCTATAGCAGTGTTTAGAGGCTCCAGGCTCTGCCTTGGATTCATCGTCTCTTTTTGCACATGTCCTTCAGGGAGCCGATGCATTCCGAGGCAGCGCAATTAAGTCACGCTTTTATGGCGCTTAGCCATTTCGAAGACATTAAGGAAGGGAGTGGCGAACGTATATTTTCCATGCTTTAAATTGACTGCAGTAAAAAAGAGAGAGCAAGAGAAAGAGAGAAAGACAGAGAGAGAGAGAGAGAAAGAGAGAGAGAGAAAGAGGAGGAAAGAAAGAGGAAGAGGACAAAAAAAAAAAAGAATCCACCCAGACAGTAAAGTTTATGGACAAAGCAAGGCAGGATATTACCTGTGTGTCTGTGCATTGATGAGTTACTCCATACACTTAGAGAGAGAAGAGAGGGAGAGATAAAAAGAGAGAGAGGGTGGAAGAGAGAGAGAGAGAGAGAGAGAGAGAGAGAGAGAGGGGAAAAAAGAGTCTAGATGAGGGAAGGGGGCACAGAGGAGCAATAGGGGATATAAAGCTGACAGAGAGTGAGAGAGAGAGACAGACAGAGAAAGAAGAGAGCGAGAAAGATAAACCAGAATTGCCAAATCATATATATATGAAATATAGCAAATGTATATGATATAGACACCCACTGACTGTATATATGATATATATGACATAGACACTCACTGACTATATATGTGATATATATGATATAGACACTCACTGACTGTATATGTGATATATATGATATAGACACTCACTGACCGTATATGTGATATATATGGTATAGACACTCACTGACCGTATATGTGATATATATGGTATAGACGCTCACTGACTGTATATGTGATATATATGATAGACACACACTGACTGTATATGTGATATATATGGTATAGACACTCACTGACTGTATATGTGATATATATGATATAGACACTCACTGACTGTATATGTGATATATATGGTATAGACACTCACTGACCGTATATGTGATATATATGGTATAGACGCTCACTGACTGTATATGTGATATATATGATAGACACACACTGACTGTATATGTGATATATATGGTATAGACACTCACTGACTGTATATGTGATATATATGGTATAGACACTCACTGACTGTATATGTGATATATATGATATAGACACTCACTGACTGTATATGTGATATATATGGTATAGACACTCACTGACCGTATATGTGATATATATGGTATAGACGCTCACTGACTGTATATGTGATATATATGATAGACACACACTGACTGTATATGTGATATATATGGTATAGACACTCACTGACCGTATATGTGATATATATGGTATAGAATATGATAGACACACACTGACTGTATATGTGATATATATGGTATAGACACTCACTGACCGTATATGTGATATATATGGTATAGACGCTCACTGACTGTATATGTGATATATATGATAGACACACACTGACTGTATATGTGATATATATGGTATAGACACTCACTGACTGTATATGTGACTATATATGATATAGACACTCACTGACTGTATATGTGAATATATGGTATAGACACTCACTGACCGTATATGTGAGTATATGGTATAGACGCTCACTGACTGTATATGTGATATATATGATAGACACACACTGACTGTATATGTGATATATATGGTATAGACACACACTGACTGTATATGTGATATATATGGTATAGACACTCACTGACTGTATATGTGATATATATGGTATAGACACACACTGACTGTATATGTGATATATATGGTATAGACACTCACTGACTGTATATGTGATATATATGATATAGACCCTCACTGACCATATATGTGATATATATGGTATAGACACTCACTGACTGTATATGTGATATATATGGTATAGACACTCACTGACTGTATATGTGATATATATGATAGACACACACTGACTGTATATGTGATATATATGGTATAGACACTCACTGACTGTATATGTGCTATATATGATATAGACACACACTGACTGTATATGTGATATATATGATATAGACACACATTGACTGTATATGTGATATATATGGTATAGACACTCACTGACTGTATATGTGATATATATGATAGACACACACTGAACTGTATATGTGATATATATGGTATAGACACTCACTGACTGTATAGTGATATATATGATATAGACACACACTGACTGTATATGTGATATATATGGTATAGGACACTCACTGACCGTATATGTGATATATATGATAGACACACACACTGACTGTATATGTGATATATATGGTATAGACACTCACTGACTGTATATGTGATATATATGATATAGACACACACTGACTGTATATGTGATATATATGATATAGACCCTCACTGACTGTATATGTGATATATATGATATAGACACTCACTGACTGTATATGTGATGTATATCACTGCTGTTGGAACAAAACCTTATATCTCCATTTTTTACTTTTGTCAGTTTTTGACATAATTTGAAAATTCCATTGCCCTTTACATTGTGTACAACTTTCATGACAAAATAAACGACCCAAAATTCTGGTTTCATTGATATTAAAGTAAGTAGGTTTTTATCATTATCATTTTGAGATTTTGGAGATTTTGTTCCTATACCAGCGATATGATATAGACACACACTGATTGTATATATATATATATATCAACTGTATATATGATATATATATATATATATATATATATATATATATATATACAATCAGTGTGTGTCTATATAATATCGCTGGTATAGGAACAAAATCTCCAAAATCTCCAAAATGATATAATATACACTCACTGACTGTATGTATGATATATATGATATAGAGATATTCACTGGCAGTATATATAATACTCTAATTGACTGTATATATGATATAGACACTCATTCACTGTATATATGAAATATATATTATCTCATTGACTGTATATATGATGTATATCTGATACATACACTGGTTGGTTGGAACATGCAGACACTGTTGCTCTCACTGGACATCTTTCAAGAAATTGGAAACTGCCTCCACTTGCAGCAATGATGAGATTTTCACATTTAGGTTTTGCGGTCATGTTAAAGTGTTAATGAACGTATGAAAGCAACGAATAAAGTCCGATAAAGACTTTTTTGTCACTCATATGACTAAAACGAAATACACAGCTTTATGGAAAATGAAATATTCAAAAGAAAAAAACATTCAGATCAAGTTGTGTTAAGCTGCATAAACAACAAAAAAATTGGTTTGTCTTTGCTAAGGATGCCATATATAGCCGGAGGAAACTTTATGTGCAGATGTTATCACAATAACACAGCATTCATTACAATGTGTCCATGCGACGAGTGGCTATGAATCTAAAATGAGGAATCCCAGAAGAGTGATTCCCAGACACAGTGCCCTAGCAGACTGCAGTCTTCATTATGAGGAGCACATCTATTCTCCGTCTCAGACAGATGTAGTTACATCCCTGATCAATGCAATGAAGCTGAATCCCCTTTTGCTTCCTCAGCTCCCATAAACTAGCTAAGACAATATGTAAGTTAGAAGTCCCTATTTTGCATGTCTTTCACATTGTTTGACCAAACAAAAACATGCATAAAGAATGTAGATCAAATGTAAATGTGATTAATGTTTACAGATGTGACAACTAGTTATGTAATGACAAATAGCTATGCAAATCATATAGCAAAACAGCAATTGTATAGCAAAAAGCTGATTTCACACCGGAAGTGGCGCAGGTACATGCAGCAAACCCCAAAACTGTTCTTGTGCACTTGTCATTTCACACTAGACATGACCTTTAATTTGCATCAGAGAAAGGAAGAGCATTTAATGTCCTTGTTTTTTTTTCAGAAATGGATAGATTAATATAACCTACAAATATCATTATTACTCTGTTATTTCCCTCAACAGACTACAGAACCTTTTTTAAAGCTTGAGCTAGGGCTCAACTTAAATTATACTGGATGAAAAGAGAAGACGCTTGGACAGAAAGGCCACCAAGGGCAAGCTTGAAAGATCAACCAACAGAAGAAAACGTGCATCACACAACTACACTATATTGTCAAAAGTACTGGCTAGTCTGCCTTCACACGCATATGAACTTGAGTGACATCCCATTCTTAATCCATAGGGTTTAATATGATGTCGGCTCACCCTTTGCAGCTACAACAGCTTCAACTCTTCTGGGCAGGCTTTCCGCAAGGTTCAGGAATGTGTTTATGGGAATTTTTGACAATTTTTCCAGAATCGCATTTGTGAGGTCAGACACTGATGTTGGACGGGAAGGCCTGGCTCGCAGTCTCTGCTCTAATTCATCCCAAAGGTGTTCTATCAGGTTGTGGTCAGGACTTCTTCCACACCAAACTCGCTCATCCATGTCTTTATAGATCTTGCTTTGTGCACTGGTGTGCAGTCATGTTGGAACAGGAAGGGGTTGTCCCCAAACTGTTCCCAGAAAGTTGGGAGCATCAAATTCTGACTCTGCGCACTATGCCCCTCAGCATCTGCTGACCCCGCTCTGGCGTTTTACATGGCCGACAACTTCGTGCCTGAGTTGCTTTCGTTCCCTATCCCAATGACTGTGGAATATTTAGTAGGGAGGAAATTTCACGACTGGACTTGTCGCCCAGGTGGCGTCGGTTCACGCTTCCATGCTGGAATTTACTGAGCTCCTGAGATTCAATAAAGTTTACAGAACACCTTGCAAAGGGGTGTGTTAGTTTTCTATTCACTGTAGCTGTTATTAAGGTAATACAAATGTTCTACTGTTTCCACCTGGAACACGCTAGAACACCACACGAGCACCAAGAAAAGACTTAAAGCATCCATCCATCCATCCATCTTCTAAGCCGCTTCTCCTGTCAGGGTCGCGGGGGGATGCTGGAGCCTATCCCAGCAGTCTTCGGGCGGAAGGCAGGATACACCCCGGATGGGTCGCCAGTCCATTGCAGGGCGACTTAAAACATATTTAACATATTTATGTGGCATCATATAACAGCAGCTGGTGTAAAAGGCTGCACTGATTGACATAGGAACTGGCTGCATGTGGCTAGCCACAATGCGGTTACTTAGTTTTGTGTAAAATGGACTTAAGGCTTAAGAACTGCTGCTCATCTTGGATTTGAGTTAGTAAGTTTCTATGGTTACTACCCTGGTTCAGTCGTCGGAATGCTCTGTATAAACTTCCAATACAGCAAAGGCAGAGCATTATCCAAAGGGACACCTTCACCTGACTATACATGAGCAAAAGCAGACGGAACCAGTCAGCCCCGGTTTCAGCTCAATTTCCAATCAATAAGACACTGTTGGGTCAATATGACAATGTGAGCGATTGCTCCTGGGTTTTGGCAAGTAAGTGTTAACGTCACTGCTCAAGCCAACGCGCACACACACACACACACACACACACACACACACACACACACACACACACACGCATACAGTCATTGATCTCTGCCAGAAGGCTGAACTCCATAACTGCAGACTCTGAGTCACTCTCTCCCGCACATGAAAACAGCTTTAATATGGTCCCTCAGAAGAGCAGTTCCTGATGCTGCATCAGCCCTACAGGTGGCTTCATGCTCCATTACAGCCCTACTGATCTTTTAGCTTTTAGATATCAGACCTCCAGCGGCGAATGAGCTCCAGATAGCCAGAGCTAAACGCTTCTAAAGGTTCTACATATCACCAGACTGCGGTATTGCTAAGTAACTGAAGCTATAGTCAGCATCAAGTTCAGAGAGCAGTTACCTGGTGTGACGAGGCCTAAGCAATAAAAATAAGGAGGACAATATTTTCCTGTTATAAAAACAGGATAATCAATTATAACCACCAACCCACCCCCAATTAAAAAAGACATACCCACATGATCTGCTGCAGCTTAGACCTACATTCTATGCTTTCAACAGCCTATATACCTCTTTAACATTATCTCATAATGGAAATTACATATTAAATAACATAACAGTGAGTAGTTTAACATTTTTTTGAAAACCTGAAAAATGTCGCCTCTTGTTTTTATAGTTGTGACTGTACACATGCAGTTGTGAGCTCCTGATGGTGTGGGTTCATGGCTATTTCTTCAGACTGAGTACGTACAGCGTCCCCTTGTGGAGAAACTGATCATTGAAACAACAACAGACTGTGAAGCATGGTGGTGAACACATGGTGTTATGGAGATGGGGATGTTACTGATCTGCAGGCCTGGGAAACTTGTCAAGACTGAGAAGAGGATGGATGGAGCCGTTCATAGAGAGATTTTGGAGAAGAACCTGATGAAATCTGCAAAACAGCAGGATAATAACCCCAAGCATATGGCCAAAGCCATAAAGCATAAAGGCAATTTGAAATCTATGGAATGATTTAAAGGCTGCCGTCAAGTGAAGGAGCGGGACCCACAGAGGGAAAAAGAAAAAAAAAGACTAGTCAGATTCATTTAGAGGAAAACAATATCAGATCCGTTACGTAACTGAAAAGTAACAGTGAAAACAACTTCAGATGGTGTCCCAAACATTTGCCAGACAATGTATGTTGACCAAATTGATCTGCAGAGTTATTTTCCTGTGGGTTGACATGAAAACCAGAGAGGCGACTGTGGATCAAGGCAGATAAACACTAAAGGCTGAAATGCACTAAACCCAAAGCAGCCCAGCACACAATTAAACATTCCATACAGCAGCTCCAGCCACCCACGCCATACCACACAAGCCAACGCTTCCCAGACAAAAGAAGTGATCTAATGAAGGGCCATTAATTGCCCTGCGCTAACCTTCACTCTGTGCGTCCCCCTCCATCCTCTGTCATCCTCCTCCAACGACAGCCAATCTAAACTGGCCAATCAAATCCAACTGTGGAGTATAATTCCCTCATGATGGTCCCCCCTCCGTCCCACATTAATTAGAATGGATTCGTTCCTTCCCAGGCCTGATAGTCATAGCCGGATGGCATCGGAGAGCCATCGCTCATAATTACCGCTAGTGGAAGATACAGAGCAGAAACTGATGGCTGCTGTATTAAGGGGACGGCAAAAATATGACATAATACTGGACAGACATATGTGCACTTTCATCATTCACAGTGTGTGAAAATCAATCCCCCTGGTTACAGTACAGCAAAGCTGGTTAAGGGTACAAGCAGCATTGTAGTCAAGACCTAGAGCTGAGTTCAAATCAAGACCAAGACCAAGACACATTGAGTTTGAGTCATGACCAAGACTAAGACCAAGACTTTTAGTTGTCGGGTCCGGGTCAGGAGTGAAACCAGAAGTAGCCGAGACTGAGCCAGATTAAGATTAAGAAACTAAGATTTCTTAATAGATTAAGAAATTAAGAAACCAGATTATAAGTAAGTAGCCTAAACCATAGGTTTAGATATACTTTGTATCATAACTGGATGCAGTGGTGAGGTTATTGTCTGTTCCTTTTTTCTTTAAGACTTAGAAGCACCAAATGAATATAAACTAAACTGCACATTATTATGATATGAAAACACTGTAATAATAACTGATCTTCACACTGGGGATGTCTAAACTTTGGACCTAATAAACATCAACAAACAAATCATACTCAGTTAAGCCATCCTGAAAAGAGTCAATTAGATTCTCAACTGGCAGATTTTATTAAAACTATACAACAGTGGTTTTCAGTTCGATTCCCCGGCCGGGCAACCGGGGTCCTCTCTGTGTGGAGTTTGCATGTTCTCCCCGTGTCTGCGTGGGTTTCCTCCGGGTTCTCCGGTTTCCTCCCACATTCCAAAGACATGCAGTCAGGCCAATTGGAGATGTTAAATTACCCCTAGGTGTGAGTGACTGTCTGTGTCTGTCTGTCTGCCCTGCGATGGACTGGCGACCTGTCCAGGGTGTGTCCTGCCTTCCGCCCGAAGACTGCTGGGATAGGCTCCAGCACCCCCCGCGACCCTGACGGAGAAGCGGCTTAGAAAATGGATGGATGGATGGAACAGTGGTTTTAAATCTGTGGGCTACAGCCCCCCAGTGGGCAGTGGTGGTACTGGTTTTCTTTGTTTTAATGCAAAGAATCTGTTACAATTTTTACATTTTAAATAAAAAATAAAACATTTATGTCAAGCTCACTGAGTGTGTTTACATGCACTTAATAGTCCAATAGTAGTCCACTGCAGAAAATCTGATTTTGTCAGTAATCCGTACAGACGGTCTGTTTTCACACATGTGCAGACTGAGAACTCCGAAAGAAATCCGAGTAACTGTTTATGTGCACCCAGAAATCTGATTTCTGAGCTTTAGAACCCAGCAATTAGTCCATCACTCAGAGTCTAAACTCAGTAAATATGTATATAAACCAGTCTGAAGCTCAATAGCTGCCAAATCAGCTTCTCATTAGTACAGTCAAAAAGAGACGATCTAATCACTTAAATCCAGGGAAGTTTTTGTAGTTCTTTGTGTGGCCATGAGTTGCAAAAGTTTGTGAACCCCTGATGCAAAGAAAGGACTGTTTATTCTGTTTAATCTGGCTTTGTTGATATTCCATAATAGTTCACCTTCCATCTATCAAATATTCAATATTTGAAAGAGAACATTACATATATCACCTTCACATGACCTTTACTGAGCTTATTTAAGGCACCAATGTCTCATTGATCAGAATATTAAACAGCTACTTTTCGTAAGCCATTTACATCCGACAGTTTTAGTGGACACTGACTGAAATGCGTATCTGCTGACAATCTTACCACTTCCAGTGTATGTGGTTATAGTGGTGTCACTCTGTCTCTAGCTCACCACTTTCTGCCAGCTCTGCATGGCTTCTCCAGATTTATATCCACACTGCTGCCTTTCCTCACTGCCCAGATACGGCTTTCTGTCTTCTCCTCCAAATGCCTTCCTTCTTTCTTTATCAGATTCCCTTTCTCCATCCATCCTTTCTACTTCCATCTCTCTGCCTTTCACACCTGTAGTAGCTCTATCTGTCTCAAGTACAAATGCTTCTTTCGCACCAGTTCTTCTCAATGCAGTGGTCATTTTCTAGCCCCTATGCAGTGTTATAGCTTGAAGACTTTTGAAGATGCACTATATGGCCACAAGTATGTGGACACCTGCATGCTGGACATCTTATTCCAAAACCATGGGTGTTAATATGGAGTTGGTCCCCCTTTGCAACTGTAAGAGCTTCCACTCTTCTGGGAAGGTTTCCACAAGATTGTGGAGTGTATCTGATCTAGGTGGATAGAGAGCTCACAGACTAACTTGTAGCAAATGTGGCATCCTATGATAGTGCCATGTTTAAAGTCACTGAGCTCGTCAGTACAACCCATACTTTGCCAGTCTTTGTGTATGGAGACTAAATAACTATGTGATTTTAAACACCTGTTAGCAGTGGGTATGGCTGAAACACCTGAATCCATTAATTTACATTTACAGCAGTTTTGCAGACGCTCTTATCCAGAGCCACTTACAATTTGATCATTTTAGCACCGGTAGGTGAAGGTAGTGTTAGGAGTCTTGCCCAAGGACTCCTATTGGTATAGTGTAGGGTGTTTACCCAGGCGGGGATTAAACCCCACTCTTTTGCATAGAAGACAGAGGTGTTATCCACTACACCATGTAAACCACATGGGAGGGATGTCTGTGTACTTTTGGCAATTTTACACTTTAAACTTATATGATCATTACTTAAAATCTCTGTAGCATTTGTCAATAAATCAGTATACTATGAATAGTCTAAAAGTAATCAGATTGTATTAGGTCTTTAACGCAATCCAAAAGATTTCATTACTGATTAGACATTAATAGGAATTATATGTGTTTGATGACAGTGCCATAGCCAGGAATGCGTTTTTGAAGACATGCTCTTTTCTGATCTACTCAGCCGGTACACGTACCTGCACAGCATGAGGCAACTAGCAGGAAAGCCAAAGTGCGACACGATCACAGCTGCAAATTTTCACTTCACTTTGAGCGTCTTGCCTGCATGCTCTTCAAAAAGCCACCTTCAAAGAGGTCATTCAGTGCGATTCGGAGCGACAGAAGGCTGTCACAGGCATATTAAACCACGCTTACATGCCCAGGCACCTACAGTTCTTTATATATTTAACTTTCAGTTAAACTGCCATTAGGTGGAGAACTTTAAAAGATATATATTTAAAAAAAGAAATCAAGGAAATCTGCAGGGGTGTTTTTCCTCATCCTCCAAAGTTCAGTCTCAGAAGCTGGTTGATCATTTTTCACATTCAGTGGTGTTGAGGTCTGGACTGGGGTGGTTCAGCTTCTTTGTTTGATGTGTCCGTTT
Source organism: Pygocentrus nattereri (assembly GCF_015220715.1). Lineage (NCBI taxonomy): Eukaryota > Metazoa > Chordata > Actinopteri > Characiformes > Serrasalmidae > Pygocentrus > Pygocentrus nattereri. The sequence continues at coordinate 35,980,879 of NC_051229.1, forward strand.
GCTTTTCTTAGTGAGGTTCTTCTTGATCAGCTACACATCCTTTCAGACCCACAGCGCTGAGTCGCCTTCTCACAGCGGAAGGACGGACAGAAACACCGTAGACGTTTTCAGATCTGAAGCAGCTTGATCTTCTCCTCTCTCTCAGAGATGAAAGCTTTAAGTGCTGTTTATCTGATGGAGGCAGTTTGGGTGTAGGTCTTCCAGGTGGTTGTTAGGAGTCCCATTTTTGTGTAGCATTTCATCACTTTTAGTTTTAAAAACTCATGTTTTTCACCTGTTATCCTTTGACTTTCTGCTTCCTCATGCAAGTGGATTATCTCATATCTAATCTTCTCAAACATGTATCCTAAAAAATGCATAATTTGTTCTGAACAGATATTTAAAAGGGTATATATAAGAGAGGGGTGGTCACTGAATTTCGCACAGTACTGTATACACACCCCGTTCTATTAGCGTTGCAGCCTTTCATTGTTCATGCTGAGATAAACATGCTCCACATTTAGAACGGCCTGATTAAGTTAAATGATTTTTCCTTTATCACTGCCAAGCTGCCACAGCGAAAGATATTCTATCTCTGCTGTATTTCTATTGGATTGCCAAATGGCACAATCCAGCCTCTTGTTCCAAACTGGACGGGTAACTGTCTTTGACCTACAGGCAAAGAGGGAAAGGTTAGAGACCTGGCCACAAAGATAGCAGGACCTCTTTCTATTTCTGTCCCACATGTGCACACATGAGACAGCTCATGATAACACCTGTCATTGGGTGTGTCAGCAGTGTGAAGGATGGACTATGTTATCTGCTAGTAGTTTTCTCCACCGAGACAAGGCTAAAGATTTGGCAGTGTTGGACCTGTGCTTTCAGATAGAGGGATTACTGAGTGAATTGCTTAACAGCAGCGGGTTTAATGCTGTCTGGATGCAGTCCAGTCTATCCTGTAGCTCTGCCTCGATCCTACACCCTTTTAGGCCAGCAGTTCTCAAACCTTTTTAGTCTAAGGCTTTCTACTGCTATATTGGCTCTCTCATCCATCCATCCCCAAAACCGATGAGGTTGATGACAGCTGCTCCCAAAGTCCCCTGACATTTTGTTCCCCTACAAAAACACAGTAGCCGGATAAGATAATCCACTTTTATATGGAAGGAGAACGTCAAAGGACAATAATTGGTTTTGAACTGGAGTTCAAAAAAATGATTAAAAAGCTATTGAGAAAATGTGGCTTCTAACAACCACCTGGAAGACCTGGTAGACACCAAAACTGACCCCCATCAGATAAAAAGCACGTAAAGCTTTCATCTCTGAGAGAGATGAAAATCACGCTGCTTCAGATCTGAAAACATCCACAATTTTCCATCCTTTTACTGTGAGAAGACGACTCAGTGCTATGGGTCTGAAAGGATGTGTAGCTGTTCAAGAAGAACCTCACTGAGAAAAGGAGACGGACACATCAAACAAAGAGGCTGAACGATGGACTGACCACCCCAGTCCAGACCTCAACACCACTGAATGTGAAAAATGATCAAACAGCTTCTGAGACTGAACTTTGGAGGATGACGAAAAACACCCCTGCAGATTTCCTTGATTTATATTTCTAAAGATATATCTTTTAAAGTTCGCCATTTAATGGCAGTTTAACTGAAAGTTAAATATATAAAGAACTGTAGGTCTCTGGGCATGTAAGCGTGGTTCAATATGCCTGTGACAGGCCTCTGTCGCTCCGAAGCACTGAATGACCTGACCACCCTTCTTAAAATGATCAGCCAGCTTCTAAGACTTTGGAGGTGTGTCTGCAGATTTACTGGAGAAACTGAAAATGAGTCTCCGGAAAAGAATGGAAGCTGGAATAAAGGTGAGGAGTGACTCACTAATTACTGAGTAATCTAATATTAAATGTAATCATTGAAGCCGCATAATTTTCTGTTAAGCATAACATGAATAACTTATACTTTTTAAATATAAATATGCAGTTTATATGTTTTAGGCTTACGCCCCCTAGCATCCAAGGGTGCAATAGCACTACGTGCACATAATATAGGCCATATAACAAGGGCTTTCCACCATGGAACAGCAGTCGAGCAGAAGTGGTTATTACAACACTTCACTTGCTGACTGCTCTTTTTCTCAGAGCTACTGCCCAAATACCATTCAGAGTCACTCCAAAGGGCACACTAAGGACCACCCCGCTCTCTTTTCCTCATCAGCCTGGTCTCCATCCTTGACCACCCACCCACCCCCTTATAATTAGGGTCTGAGAAATGGAGACATCAGTGCGGGAAGCCCCGGGCAGCCATCCTTATTGAAAGACCCCGGCGCTGGGGAGGGAATTAGGCCATGTTTGTGAGTAACATTAGCTTGGGCCCGCGCTTCAGGGCACTGTCGCACTGTGGCTCGGCCCATGCATCTTAGTTAAGTCCCGTCACCCCGCCAACACAAATGAAATATCCACCAGTCTGCTCACATCCCACTAATGAAGTCTCTCGCTCTCTCTTCCCCCACCTCTCTCTCACTCTCTCTCTCGCTCTCTCCATAGCTGTGTGAATTAGCATGCACACCGCACGGCATCGGCGGCAGCACATTATTGAATTTGTAAAAGACTTTAAAACACATGCAAATGAAGATGGCTCTGCCATGCTGGACACAGTGATTTATGATGGACGAATCAAATGCATTAACTGTATGGCTGGAGAGAGACGGCAGACTCTGGAAATACAAAGGAATAAAACGGATCCGAGACAGCAGCTGGAATAGTCCATCTGTGCCAAAGACGATGAATTAATGAGGACGCATAAAAAAGTTTCTTGATGGCTTCAAGTTCATGATGTACATGCACCGCGGTAGCAGTCAAAAAAGTGGAAAGATACTAAGAGAACAGAGTTCTTTACACTCTCATAAATAAAGGTACGAAGTCGTCTCTCTTGTGACTGGGGGGAGACCCTCGATGGTTCATCTCAGTACCTTTAGTCAGGGAACATAACTGAACCATAATCCACTGAAATTATCTGTTCTAAGCTGGACTGACTCCACACACCCCGCCTCGCCTCCAGGCTTTTATTCTACTGCTCTGTTTTAAAACATTCGGTTATGAAAAGGTACAAATATGAACTTTTCACCTAGAAAAAATAATTTAAGGCTGGTAGAGTGGTAGACCAGTTTGAGCACCACTGCTTTACATGAAACCCTAGCTCTTAGCACTTGTGTGATTTAAATAGTTTACACACCTATTCTATTAAAATAGGATGTATAATCCAAATGGAAATGTTTTCTTTATTATAAAAACATGACAAATAGGCAAAATCCCTTGACTATCAGCTTGGCATTGTCATCCTGTCATGATGTCATATGGTTGAAGAGTCAGTCGGGGTCTGTTCCAACTTTTTTGGAAACTTTTGCAGGCATCAAGTTTGGAATGAGTGCATATTTACAAAAAAACAATGCTTTTTAATAAAGTACAAGATAAAATATTGTGTTCTTGTACTGTGTTTAATTTAATACAGGTCAAACAGTATTTACTGTTCAATTCTTTCTGTTTCATTAACATTTCACACGGAACTGGATTTGTAGGGGTTGTGTTTGTATTGATACTAGTACTGATTTGGGATTTTAGAGGTTGAACCAATAATAAGCTTGTGGGTTGCACTGAACCAAAAAAAGAAAATAGAACGTTTAAATGAATGTTTCTGTTGAAAAACAGATCTAGTACGGAGTCAGTAAAACTGCAAGGAAAACGAGTGTTGCTTTCACAGGGAAACATTTGTGTTTCTTTGGAGACCCACTCCCTGCACTCTTCACCCGACTGAGTCTCGCTCCTCTAACCAAACCGAGACGAAGCAAGTCAGGCGGAGACGTATAGATGTGTGTTTTGCTGTGAATTCGCTGTTGTTCTGCTGAGGCAGTGGGAGTGAGAAAATGAGAAATTCTCCAGCGGAAAGGCTGGAATCTCAGCTTTAAAGAGAAGTTCACAAACTCGAGAAGTAAAGAAACGGAGGAGCAGAGAGACGGAGAGTGGGAGAGACAGATAAATTAATTTTGCACTGCTGCTCTAAATTGTATATTTTCCTTCACAGAACATGTTTTGATCTGTCAAATGGAAATATAACTTGGATATTTGGGAGCTGGACTTTTATGTATGAAGTATTATTATTAAATTGCTATTAATAAAGACGTTATGCCTGTTTACTGGTGATTCTGTTGGTGGTCTTAGAATTTAATTTCTGTGATGGCATATTTAATTATTGACGGGCTCATATCATGAAGAAAAAGCAAATTTCCCTCGCTTTTTTTGAAAGTATAGTCATGTGTATCTAATGTTAAAGTTTCAAAATGTACCATTTACTGTCCAGTCCACACAGTCCATATATGGACTGGACAGTGAACAGGCTGTTGCTATGGTATCCCAGGCATCCCAGAAGGTTGCTAAGGTGTTGCTAGACCTTTGCTATGGTATCCCAGGTAGTTGCTAGGATGTTGCTAGGCAAGTGATATGGTATCCCAGGTGGCAGCTCAGGTGTTGCTAGGTCATTTCTATGGTATCCCATGTGGTTGCTCAGGTGTTGTTAGACCATTGTTATAGTGGTCCTTGGTGGTTACTAGGGTGTTGCTAGGCCACAGCTATGACTAAGGTGCTGTTAGGCCATCGCTATGGTATCCCAGGTGGTTGCTAACATCTTGCTTGGCCAGTGGTATGGTATCTGAGGTGGCTGATCAGGTGTTGCTAGACCATTTCTATGGCATCACACACAACTGCATGTAAAACTTTCCACATAAAACATTCCATATAAGCGCTCAGAAGACACGTCTCAGTTCACTGGTGGTTTGGGAGAGTAAATAAAATGGCTATATTTGTGTTGTAGTCATGGTGACCCCAGGTTCCTATCACCACCACTGTAAAGAAATATGAGTCTCTACAATCAAGCATTTCATGCCAAACTACTCTGAATGACTCTGTTCAAATCTCAACCATTGAATGATGCAAAGATTTAACGAAATATTGTGGAATTCTCACTAGGTTTTATGATACTATGGCAAAGAATTGCTGCATTGCTTTTGTTCTAGTGTCAAAAACTCCACCAAAGTCAGATTTACTCACAGAAAAAAAAACACTCATGGTTGCTTCTCAGCAAGAAACACGCTGTAGTAAAAATATCACATTTGAAATTTTAGCACAAACGCACACACCTGCCACAGAGCTCTGCCTGTCACCCTAATTACCCCCCATAATCCCCCCCGCTCCTCACAGCGTTCAGGGATCAGTGCGCACCACACTCAGACCCCACCGTTCTTTAATGTTCATTACAGAGTGAGGGTATGTGTACGTGTGTGTGTGTGTGTGTGTGTGTGTGTGTGTGTGTGTGTGTGGGGAGGGTGGGGGGGATGACAGGCTGGAGCTCTGATCTTTAGGGGGAAGAGCAGGTTACCTCAGCTCTGCTACTCTCTCTCACCTCCACTCAACCAGCTGTATGAGTGTGTGTGACCTGCCTAGCGTATAGAGAACACTGTAAAGTCAGAAGGCCTGACGTACTGAGCCTTTCGTGCCAGTTTCAGGCACTAATCGGATGCATTCTGACTGTGTTATCTAGAAAACTGGTGCACAAGCCTCCATGTGCACTTCATGGGCCGCGTGCATGATAAAATACAAAATGCACTTCTCCTCATGTATGTTCATTGAAGAGAGTGCCGCATGTAATGTGGGTGGATTGCGTAAAATGTGGGCGCAAATATCAAACACAGCTGATTACATACTTTCAAAAGACATGGTGCTGTGAGACTTTCTTTACCAATACCAGCAGACACTTCAACAAGGTGAATAGATAGAACAAATAGAAATGTATTGTTTTCATAGCAAATAAATAGAAACTGTGCACTAAAATTGACAGAATACTGCCATAATTAAGGGGGTTTTCTGAAGAGGATGTGGTCACTTAATACTCAAAAAATCAACCAGAAGGAGAAAAGTTGTGAATGAACTTTGTTCTCTTTATGAAGTTGTTGCTATGGAATCCCAGATTGCTAAGGTGTAGCTAGGCCATTACTATGGTATGCCAGGTGGTTGGTATGGAATATAAAGTGGTTGCTAAGGTGTTGCTAGACTGTTATCTCTGGTGTTTCCTAAGGTGTTGCTTGGCCATTGCTATAGTATCCCATGTGGTTGCAAATGTGTTGCTTGGCCAGTGGTCTGGTATCCCGGGTCGATGCTAACGTGTCACTCGGACAGTAGTATGGTATTCCAGGTGGCTGCTAACATGTTGCTCCGCTAGTGGTATGGTATCCCAAGCGGCTGGTTCTAAACTGGTTCTATTGTATCCCAGGTGGTTGCTAAGATGTTGGTAAGCAGTTCCTTTCGTAGCTGTGTTTGCTAAGGTGTTGATAATGTGTCACTCAGCCAGTAGTAAGGTATCCCAGGTGGCTGCTCGGATGTTGTTAGGCCATTGCTATAGTATCCTAGGTGGTTGCTAAGGTGTTGCCAAGCCACTGCTATGGCTAAGGTGTTGTTAGGCTGTTGCTATATTATCCCAGGTGGTTGCTAAGGTGTTGTTAGGCCATTCCTATGGTATCTCAAGAGGTTGCTAAGATGTTGGTTTGCAGTTGCTATAGTATCCAACATAGTTACTAAGGTGTTGCTAGACCATTGCTATGGTATCCCGGGTGGTTGCTAAGGTGTTGCACAGCCAGCGGTATTTTATTCCAGGTGGCTGCTCAGGTGTTGCTAAGTCATTTCTATAGTATCCCAGGTGGTTGCTAAGATGTTGTTAGGCCATTCCAATGGCATCCCAGGTGGTTACTAATATGTGTGTATGTATATATACTACTCACAGAAAGTCAGAGATATTTGGCTTTTGGGTGAAATTTCAGGATGAACCTAAAATGCACTTCAACCTTTACAGGTGAATTTAATGTGACCTTCTCTAAACTTTTGAATGCAATGCCCAACTGTTCAATGTTTCAGTACTTTTTGCACAACTTGCTGTTCTCTAACAAGGAGCTTAACGGCAAGGTGGTGGTGGTGGTGTTACAGTGTGGGCAGGTGTGTCTAGTCAATACAGAACCGCCCTACACTTTGTGGATGGTACAGTGACAAGCCCATAATACTGAATAACATCATTAATCCAGTCATTGTGCCTCTGCATGAACAACACAGGCCTAATTTCATCTTCATGGACGACAATGCTCCAGCTCATCGAGGTTGCATCATTAGGGAATGGCTGCTGGAGACTGGGGTACCTCAAATGAAGAGTGGCCTGCACTTTCTCCAGACCTGAATCCCTTAGAAAACCTATGGGATTAGCTGAGACGCCATGTAGAGGCTCGTAACTCTGTACCCCAGAACTTCAATGACCTGAGGGCCGCCTGTCAAGAAGAGTGGGATGCCATGCCTCAGCAGACAACGAGTCAACTTGTGAACAGCATGAGACATCATTGTCAAGCTGTAACTGATGCTCGAGGGCTGATGACAAGTTATTGAGACATTGAGATTTTTTGTTGGGGTATACCCACCACTGTTGCTGGCTTTTGTTTCAATAAATTGTTTGAGATGAAGAAATCACCATTGCATGCTTCTACTTAAATGCCCTACTTTCATGATATAATATCAGCCTGAACTTTTTACATTTTCCATAAATTTCACCCGAAAGCCAAATATCCCTCATTTTTTTTACGAGTTCTGTATATATATCTATATAACTACTGGTTCTAGCTTGAAAACTGAAAAAAACTTTGGCATAAAACTGTGTTTCTATGTAAAGAAATGCCCCGCACAGTGCAAGAGCTGTCACAAAACTTGGAAGACCTTGAGTATGACTGCCATCTCATTTTATGTTAGAAAACCTCTCAATCTCAATATAGCCTCAATATAGCCATTTTCCACAGTGGAGTGTGTCAGCTCCGATGTGGTCAGGAAAGAAAAAAGCAGACCATTAATTAACCTCATACGAGAATGTATATCTGCCTATTAGCCTTATTCAACTTGTACAGCAAGCACATTGCTTCATTCAGAATGAGCGAGATGTTCAAAACTCAGAGCATGATGAGAGCCATTTATCCCCAGATAAATCCTACGACTTCTCTCTCTCCCACCACATACTCACACATGAGGTCATTTCTCCTCTCAGCGATCAGTCTTAAGCTCTTATGAGCTGTGACAAGCACCCTGAATCCTGGAAGACAAGCGATGCCATGCTGGCTCTCAACACGTCTTTAGCAGCTAATCCCTGATATGGAGGACCGAGGACGGTGTGATCAAGCACAGCTGTCCGACTGCTCAGCCTGGTTTGATTAAGCCTGGAACTGGGCTTAAAGGGATTTTCAGTGGAGGAGCACTATCGATGGTGTAATTTAGACCACGAGTAGGCTTAAAGGATTCATAATTTAATATGTCCATAATTTAATATACGATTATGGTCCTACTTTAGTTGGATAGCCCTCTAAAACAGGATGTTCAAATTGTTAAAAATTTAAACTCAGCAGATGAAGTGCAATAGTTATGGATATGATTATAGAGTCCAGTCACAGCCAAGAATATGTTTCAGATCAGTGTTTGGGACTGAGGTAGGGCCACCATTATGCCACCATTCAAAAGTCTGGAATCACTGTTTTTCCATAAAATAAAAACAATAATTAGGGTAAACACTGATCAGGCATAACATCATGACCACCTCCCTGTTTCAACACTCATTGTCCATTTTATCAGCTCCACTTATTATATAGGTGCACTTTGTAGTTCTACAGTTACAGACTGTAGTCCATCTGTTTCTCTGATACTTTATTAGCCCCCTTTTACCCTGTTACTATTTGGGTGGTGGATCATTCTCAGCACTGAAGTAACACTTGCGTGGTGGTGGTGTGTTAGTGTGTGTTGTGCTGGTACGAGTGGATCAGACACAGCAGTGTTGCTGGAGTTTTTAAACACTGTGTCCACTCACTGTCCACTCTATTAGTCACTCCTACCTTGTCGGTCCACCTTGTAGATGTAAAGTCAGAGACAACAGCTCATCTGCTGCTGCACAGTGTGTTGGTCATCCTCTAGTCCTTCATCAGTGGTCACATCATGCTACCCACAGGATGCTATTAGCTGGATATTTTTGGTTGGTGGACTATTCTCAGTCCAGCAGCGACACTGAGGTGTTTAAAAACTCCAGCAGCACTGCTGTGTCTGATCCACTCAGAGCAGCACAACACACACTAACACACCACCACCACGTCAGTGTTACTGCAGTGCTGAGAATAATCCCCCACCCATAAGGTTATGCCTGATTGGTGTATGTTGGACACCCTCGGCCTATTATGACCTATTTTGTTGATTTATGAAGTGGAAAAGAGTAAACACAACCTCTGAAGAAAACTACTAAAAATGATATTTCAATCTTAAAAGTGAATAATTAAAAAAAAGAAAAAGTAATTGTATAATATGCTGCCTTCTTATAACTTGGAAAACCTGACCCTAAAATTGGCCACTTTTGCACACAACTGTATATTTATAACAATAATGATAACATATGGTCATTTCACTGACCCTTGTCATAGCCGCTATTGTATTGTCTGTTTATGTATTTAAATTGCATTCCAAGCCTCATGAATAATAAGTGACATGATGAATATTTACCCCAGCTTTTCAGACTGGATTGGCTACTCTATTTGTTATCTCCATCACTTTTCCTGCTGCGTTTGTTTAATGATCAAAATGGGTTTCTCATGAGCCGTTTGTCCAGAGGGGAGAGAAAATACACAACGAAGGGGAATACTAAATCGCTTTATTAATCAGGAATTTCATTTTTTTCCAGTGCCAAGACATTCCCAGGAGGAATGCAGATGCATATTCTCTCTCTCTCTCTCTCTCTCTCTCTGTCTCTCTGTCTCTCTCTCTGTCCTTTAATCCCTTTTGTCCGATATGCTGTGTTCATTTTCCGCTGTGTTTTTCTCCAGGATTTGGGAACTCCACAAATGCCAAAGCAATAAAGCGTGAAGCACAATCCCTTTTTACCCACTTACAGTGACGGCCAGATTCCGGATTCAAATTGAATCTGTGCACACTTGCCTGCACTTGCGCACACACAGGTTTGTTTGGTAACACTTTCTATGAATGTCACATTTCTAAGCGTCTATAAACACATTTATAACATGTTATAATGCATTCATAAGTCATCATAACCATGGCTATAAATATTTATTAAAATGCATTACATTATAGCCTTGCTTATTATGCATTATGAATTGGTAACATAATGCATTATCAAGAGGGTTCATAACAAATTATATTTGTCCACTCTAAGTAAAGTGAAGCATACTGTACTAAAGCCTCCTCCAGTGTCCTCCAGTGTTTTTGCACTTGGTTTGCTGTGATGTAGTGTTTAAAGTGAGAGTGCTGGCACACTGTAGCAGTGGTTCTAGGCTGGACAGCCAGTTTGGAGCATCTGAATATTCAGAACTGAAGCCCTGAAGAGCTCTAACAGCAACAATGGCAAGAAATATAATACTGGAAATTTCAATTTCTATTAACTTTGTATTTGTCTTCACTTTACACTTGACTTGTTTGGCTCTGACAATATAACATGTTAATAACACTACATAGAATGCATTATATTAACAGTACATAATGTATAACAAACATGGCTATAAAGTGTAATTCAGTGTAATTCATTTTTATAAAGATGTATAACCATGTTTATTATGCCTTATGCATGCATTATAACATGTTATAAATGTGTTTATAGATTCTTACAAATTTGACATTAATAGAAAGTGTTACCGTTTGTTTTTATGCAGTTAGGTTGTGGCGTCAAACTTGTACTTATTATATCGTTGCAACAAAAACAAACTTCGTATCTGAGGAATGGAAACTTATTAACAGGAGAAAGAAAAAATGTCCTAATTCTCAAAAGACTGTAGCCTTTTAAACACCAATGGTTCCAAATGCAGTTCGTCACATTCTTCATAACATTCATATTCCATAAGCTACATTCAGAAGGTGGGCGTCGTATGAGGCTGCAACTCTTGTTTCCAGTCAAATAGATGATGTCATTTTAAACCCTTAAAAGGAGCTGAACTCATAGTTTTTTTTTCTACTGAAAGTCTGCTACTGAAAAACTATAAACAGATGGCGTCTCTTCAGTGATCTGCTCTGTAAAAATTACTTTTATAAAATTTGTATTTATTTCATGCAGTTACTGAATAATTTGCCTTACGATTTGGTCATGAAAACTCAGATCTTCTTCTTCTTCTTTCGGCTGCTCCCCTCAGGGGTCGCCACAGCGGATCATCTGCCTCCATCTTGCCCTATCCACTGCCTCCTCTACTTCCACACCAACCATCTCCATGTCCACCTTCACTACATCCATAAACCTTCTCTGAGGTCTACCTCTTCTCCTTCTACCTGGCAGCTCCATCTCCAACATTCTTTGCCCAATATATCCACTATTCCTCCTCAACACATGTCCAGACCATCTCAACCTGGCCTCTCTGGCTTTATCTCCAAACTGCTCCACCTTCACTGTCCCTCTGATCTGCTCATTTCTAATCTTGTCCATCCTTGTCACTCCCAACGAAAATCTCAGCATCTTCATCTCCGCCACCTCCAGCTCAGCCTCCTGTCTTTTAGACAGAGCCACAGTCTCCAAACCAAACATCATAGCAGGACACACTGCTGTCTTCCATTTCACTCTTGCTGCTATCCTTCTGTCACACATCAGCCCTGACACCCATCTCCACCCACACCATCCTGCCTGCACCCTCTTCTTCACCTCTTTTTTGCACTGTCCATTGCTCTGGATGGTTGCATTGCAGTGATAAACCTGACACTAGTGAGGTGTGATATGTATATGATTGTGAGGATGGAGGATGATGAGGTTTCTAGCTTTTAGTCTAAATTAAATTACAACGAAAAGCTGCCCTTAAGCTACACTGTCTGCATTCACTCTTACGCAGACGGTGCTGACAGACTGGACGCTCATCTGATTAATGATATCCTGCATACCTATCCCCCCTCCAAACACACACACACACACACACACACACACTTAAGCACATAAGCCATGCACAAACACACCTGAGCAAATTCCAGAAGTGTTATCCACAGCGAGTCCACTTCATGATGATAGATAGATATATAGGTAGGGTGTATAAACAAGAGGCAGTGCAAAGTAGCATCACAGAGAATGAAGAAAAAGAACACATTAAAGTATAGAGTGTGTTCTATATAATATATCCATCCATCCATACATTTTCTAAGCCGCTTCTCCGTCAGGGTCGCGGGGGGGTGCTGGAGCCTATCCCAGCTGTCATTGGGCGGAAGGCAGGATACACCCTGGATGGGTCGCCAGTCCATCGCAGGGCAGACAGACAGACACAGACAGTCACTCACACACTCACACCTAGGGGCAATTTAGCACATCCAATTGGCCTGACTGCATGTCTTTGGACTGTGGGAGGAAACCGGAGAACCCGGAGGAAACCCACGCAGACACAGGGAGAACATGCAAACTCCACACAGAGAGGACCCTGATCACCCGGCCAGGGAATCGAACCCAGGCCCTCCTCGCTGTGAGGCGACAGCGCTACCCACCACGCCACCGTGCCGCCCTATATAATATATATCTATATAAAATATAGAGCCTCACCCTGTAATGCCTGAAATAATCACTTAAAAGTAGGTCCAGCTCAAAGTTTAGGTCTCAAATGCAACATCAACAGTTACAAGATGAATATATTATGACAATGGACATTTTATAATACAAGATAATTCACTTACATCCTCAAAAGATGCATCCTTTACCAAGTTTTGGCCAAATTCTTTCAACGCACACACTAATGTCAGATTCATCCAAATGAGGGGGTCTGAAATATAACTGTTATTAAATGATTTTCTGCACATGGTATGTAATTATATATTTCCACCAGAGAGGTCTCCAAATCCTCAAAACTTACATAGTGTTGCTTGCTTAACCCCTGTGTGGTGTTGGGGTCTGTGGGATCCATTTTCAATGTTTACCAAAAGAAAAAAATTGTGATTTCTTATTATTTCACCCTCAGATTCTTGGTCTTTGCTTAGTTTCTGTGAAGAACATATAAAATAATCAATTTTCAGTGCCTTCACACTGTTCACCCCCTTATATTTATATTACACATGTGCTGTTGGGCTGAACCTGCGGGGAGTAAAAGTGTGGAGGTGCTGTGTCCTTCACTCTGTTCTCCTCCTACATGGCCTGCTGTTAGTGTGTATGTGTGTGTGTGTGTGTGTGTGTGTGTGTGTGTGCGAGTATGGTGGACAACATGGACAGGCTGCTGACTGGCTACAGCTGCTAAAGGAGAACTCCACATTGGACACTTGTGATATTTTAAACATCTGGTATTTTTACATAAATTATTAAGGCTGTACTGATTTAAAATCAATAATGCAGTGGGTCCACCAGACCACTGAGTAACAAATACATCAACACCACAAAAGGGTTAAGGTCTCAAAAGACTCGAGTGCCTTCACACTAATGCTGTCATCTATAAAATTGGATGAAGCCTGAACTTTGTCCATAATTTTAGCCACATTAGCCTCATAAAATACTAATTAAAGGTCAAAGTAAAGTAAATAAAAGTAAAGAATCAAACTGCAGACACCAAACACGTCTTGGCTGATCAACTCTATTTGAGATTTGAAGGGAAAACTGTGTAACTTTTTTCATTAAACTATTCCTTTAACATACGACCTCTATTCGACCCAATTTCCACAACATGACTTATGAAGCCTGCAGCATGGGGGGTCAGGTGGTTCTCCTCTCAACAGTCCCTTCCTTTTTACTTGATATATGAACCTGCCAGCTTGTAATCAAGTTCTGCACCAGCGTTTGACAGCCCCATTTAATATTTGACTTCCAATCCATCTGACTGGCCCCTTGGCCTCAGGTGCTCACCTTAAGCCGTCAGTAAATTTCATAAGCTGGTCTTAAAGCACAAAGGCTAAAGCTGGGTTTCCCATCCCTGGTTCTGGGGTGACCCTATCCAGATCTTCTCTGCTCTAATACACCGATCCTGCTGATTAATGAAGTGGTTTAGAGTCTATTAACACTTCATGCATTTTGAGATTTCATGAAAAAGCCAGTTGTAAATGTAATCAAGATGCATTAGAGATCAAATTTCTCAGACACCTCCAGAGTTTGTGAGATGTATTGGAAATGCCACCTGCTCCTTCATGTGCATAAATATTTGGACACTGGCAGTTTTTTTTTTCCCTTTTAGCCTATATTTGAAGGTATTTATGGCCAAATCGGGGGAACAGTGCAGGAGTTACAACCATTTTAGTACACAGTATCATCTCAAGAGTTGAAATAAATAATAAAATAAATAATGACTTGGATTTGCATGTAATGTGGAAAGAGCAGCACTGATGTAAAAATCAGAGATGCATTTATACTCACCACCCACTTTATTAAGAACCTTGTTTCCACCCACTCACCACCTTATCCAAAAAAAAAAAAAAAAAAAAAAAAAACAACGTCGTGCTTCCAATTAGAAGCACACTTTGTACGCCAATGTGCATTTGTTTTGGGTCAGTCCAGCCCCCTTGTTGTCTGACTCCACCCCTGATTATTACCACCTGTTTTCCACCTGTCCCTCGTCTTGCCTCTGTTAAATAAGTCCTGTGTTTGCCCTGGTCTGTGTTGGTCTTTGTTTGATGTGTTTGATGTTTGATGTTTGATGTTTGTTTGGTTTGAAATATTTGGATTTCTGTATTCTGTGTTTATCTTGTTATGTCTTTCCCTCCATTTCTCCGTGTTGGCACGTTAAACCTGGACTGTCCTGACCCTGATTTTGGATTTGCCCATAATAAATCTCGCTTGTCTCCGCACATGCGTCCGCCTCAACATCGCTCCCCATCGTTTCATATTCCATAAGCTACATTCAGAAGCTGGGCTTCGTATGAGGCTGTAACTGTCTTCTTTCCAATCAAATAGATGGTGATGTCATTTTAAACCCTTATAATAAAAGAAGCTGAACTTTCTACTGAAAGTGCGACCTATAAACAGACGGCGTCTCTTCAGTGATCTGCTCTGTAAAAATGATTTTTAAGAAATAATATAAAGAGTGCCTAAGATTTTTGACTTCCAGCAGTAAATTGTAAGCATAGAGAAATATGTGTATACGTGTATAATTTGAGGGGAGCTTTTACAATAAATAAATAAATAAAGAAAATAAAAAAAACTGACATTTGTTTCATGCAGTTACTGAATAATTTGTCTTATGACTTGTAAATTCAGATGGACAAACCAAGACATACCCTGGAGAATAAGAGGTTAAAGAACCATCCATTGAGCAGTTCTCAAAGGATTATGAACCTTTATTTTTTAAAAGTGTAGATGAAGAAAAAGGGTAGGAGTGCAGGGCTTCAGGAACATGGTTGGGAATCAAAGGGCTAAAGGTTTGGGACAGCACATCGCCCAGAATGCACCTTCTCCTCCGGCCATGTTAATAATTCAATGAATTGAGAAGATGGTGGAACATAAATAGGCTTTAGCACAGCTTGGTACACGAGAGTGAACTCACTGGCCTCCAATCTCTCTCTCTCTCTCTCTCTCTCTCCTCTCTCTCTCCTCTCTCTCTCTCCTCTCTCTCTCTCCTCTCTCTCTTCTATAATCCAGAGCTTTGTGCATTCTTAAATTACACTGTTCACTAATGGATCGGTGGAAGTAAGTGCACACACACACACACACACACACACACACACACACACACACACACACAGGGCTGTGTGTATGGTGGTGGTGTCAAGGCTCAGGCAGTTGCTTCCTCTAAAAGCCTGTTCTCTTGATGGTTGGGTCCACAGGAGAACACTTACTTCCTTTTTATACTCTTTCTTGCTCGCTGTCTCTCACACACAAGCACACATACTTGTTTTTATGCAACATCAGGATGTGGGGTCATACATGCATCCCTTATGTCTATGACCTTTATGTATGGTCTCTTTCTCCCTACATACACACATTTATATGCTCCCCAGACAAAAATTACTCACCTTGCATGTTTAAGGTCGTAGGAACCTCAGGCTCCAGATGGTGTTGCACAAGGATGATCAGGCTACAAATACCTGTGGGGTGTGTGACGCAATTCATAGATTGAGAAAAGGTGGTAGAGTGCAGTGAATTTCTCATTCAATTTGTGGAAAATGGGTCACAAAGCAGATGTAGATATATACATATATGCAATAATATGTGTCATATATTTATTATATTTATGTAAATATCTACCTTTAATAATAATATGACCTAAATATATAAGCAACTACATATAGGAATTTCCTAAGCCTAACCTTAAAATAACTTACAGCTAACCTTAACCTGGCCCCTGCCTTTGAAATCAAATTGCCCTTTTTAAAAATGAGATACAATGTAAACATCCTTAACGTTTCCCTCTTTATTCTGTGAATGTAAATGCTGAAAAAACAACTTGTGTTAAATGTACTGCCACTGTGATGTCACAAAAACGAAGGCATTAGAGGCATTTAGAGGTATCTGACCTACTTAGTCTATAGCTGTTTAGCCCCAGCCATTCAAAATAATCTTATAAGAAGCATTTCAGCTCAGACTTTATTCTAAATGAGGCAAAATCTAAGGCAGCCAATTAGAACAGTGCTCATTTACATAAATCAGACCTTAAAAACACAGTAACACAAGGTACTGTTGAGGATAAAAGAGAAATTGGTACCACACATACGTCATGAGAAGAAATGGTGAAAAACTTAAATATATTAAAATACGCAAAACACTGAGCAGCTTTAGACACAAAATACCAGAAAAATCATGTTTAACTGTTAAAATCGGGACATTTTTGTCCTGAAAATGTACAAAAACAAGCACGCAGACACACGCAGCAGGTATATGGTTACAGGGTTGTGTTAATGGTCTGTAATGATAGAGGGTGGCAGCATTTGCTCATGAAACAGAACTAATGAGCGTCCCTGTACTGTCCCAGCAGTGTTTCACGCAGTGACACTGATAGCTCGAAGCTAATTAAACATCACGTGACAGTGTTAAATAATGATAAAGTTAATAACGTAGCTACTCGGCCAAACACAATGTCTTATGAAGCGGCAGAGTCTTAGTGGACGGGCATTCTTTATTAGACTTGTTACACAGACGGGAAAAATGCAAAACAAATGAACACATGAACACATGAATAATTCAGACGAGTTGGAATATCGTAACGATTGAAATCATGAGACGGGAGCAGATACGCTGTTTTTGATAATGAGACAGAATTAGCATAAGATTGTGTGATGGCTCTTTAATCATAAGCAGCTATCATCATTATCATCACACATGAGGAGATGAGGCTTCAGTATCATTAGACCACATACACACACACATCCACATCCAAACAGCTGGATTGTGCACACACCTCAACCACACATGCACTTCAATCACACCCACTTTCTTTGTACACCTGATTTGACGATGTAGGTGTTAAGAAACGGGTTCAAGGAACGAAAACGATAAACAGAAACGACTGGTGTTTCTCGCTAGGAACGGACAAAAATGATGATCTAATCATCCTTAACCTACAGAGTGCTGTTTTGGAGGAGGTGCATCAGCTGATTTCTGCATTTTTCTCCATTATTTCATTGATGAAATACATTTTGGTAACACCTTACTTGAACTCTGCTACATAACATTGATATAACCATGCCTTCAACATGTCATAGCAGATGTTATACACACCAATCAGGCATAACATCATGACCACCTCCTTGTTTCTACACTCATTGTCCATTTTATGAGCTCCACTTACTATATAGGTGCACTTTGTAGGTCTACAGTTACAGACTGTAGTCCATCTATTTCTCTGATACTTTGTTACCCTGTTCTTCAGTGGTCAGGACCCCCAAGGACCCTCACGGAGCAGGTACTATTCGGGTGGTGGATCATTCTCAGCGCTGCAGTGACACTGACGAGGTGGTGGTGTGTTAGTGTGTGTTGTGCTGATACGAGTGGATCAGACGCAGCAGTGCTGCTGGAGTTTTTAAACACCTTAGTGTCACTGCTGGACTGAGAATAGTCCACCAACCAAAAACATCCAGCCATCAGCAACCTGTGACCACTGATGAAGGACTAGACGATGACCAACACCAACTGTGCAGCAGCAGATGAGCTATCGTCTCTGACTGTACATCTACAAGGTGGACTGACAAGGTAGGAGTGGACAGTGAATGGACAAAACTGATCCACTCCTACCAGCACAACACACATTAACACCCCACCACCACATCAGTGTCGCTGCAGTGCTAAGAATGATCCATCACACAGTAGTACCTGCTCTGTGAGGTGTATTAACCTCTTCAAAATTTCCTTGTAAGCTAAAAATAGCTCAGCCAGATTGCACTAATTTTGCATCAATTGCATTAATAATAGGTCTTAGCATGTAATAAGCCTGAGATTTTCAGGGGTTACATTATGTGTTAGAAAGCCCACTAGGCCTGTTTGTGTTTATAACCATTTCTGGGAAATAATTGTGAGCGATCTGTGATGTTTATACAACTGCCAGATCGAATAGCTTTTATAATCAAATATGACCACAATCTTCAAAAAATGCTTAGATGTCTCGGATCACTCCTGTGCAATATGTGAAAAATATGACATCATTTTTCAGCACATCACTCCAAAGGTGTGGCCTGTAGCAACAACTGTCCAGTCCAGTGAAATCTCCCTTAGTGACAGTCTCTCACTGTAACAGCAGCGCTGTGCAGATAGACACAGTTGTGAATCTCTCTCTTAAGTGAAATGAATCATGAAACGATTCTGTTTTACAGCAGCCATGAAAATAACAGGACCCTCCCTTTCCTTCTCCCACCCTGATCTCTGTCCATCCCCTTGTCCAAATAAATCGCCCCTTGCTGCCGTCCGTTTCTCTAGGCCTTTAAAAGAATAACACTCAAGGCTCAGGGTTCAGATGAATCCCCCTCATTTTTTAGAGAACCTCCTGCAGCAGAAGAAGCCCTGTGTCTTCTTTGGTGTAGTTTGAAAGTCCATATCGATCTGCTTGTACTACCACCTCATTCCAGTCCCTGACAGCAGTGTGGAAGATTAAAAAACATCTAACCTGAAACATTTATCTGTCAAACGCTGAGAGATTATTACTGAAATACGGCAGAGGTCAGAAAGGTCTTGGCTTAGAATGACCGGTGCAAATAACCAAAAAACTAGTTCAGTGGTCGAGACTTCTTTCTAGAAGGCACAGTGGAGTTCCCGCTGAGTGAGTGCTCAGAAGACATCGGGCTTTATCCAGAGTATTTCAGGATTTTCACTTTACTTTGGAGGGAGTGTGATGAATCACTAAGTGCTGTCTTTTTTTCCAATCCTCAGTTCCATTTCTTTCTCTCAATAGCTTCTACTTCATGCTCCCAAACAGTAGCCATGGTTACATGCATGTTTACATAGAATACTTCCATATAAAAACACTTCAACCGGGATAGTCTAGTCCGATTGAGACCATTCAGAATACAATATTTTAAAATTTTGTCCGATT
Source organism: Pygocentrus nattereri (assembly GCF_015220715.1). Classification (NCBI taxonomy): domain Eukaryota; kingdom Metazoa; phylum Chordata; class Actinopteri; order Characiformes; family Serrasalmidae; genus Pygocentrus; species Pygocentrus nattereri. The sequence goes on from NC_051229.1 coordinate 36,000,373, forward strand.
GAATGAGGTGGGTAATCCTGTAAGTAATCTGTTAAATAGAAGAATAATATGCGTGTAAACACTTGTATCTGATTACATTCCCTATCGGAAATTGTAAGTACATTCTGCACATGTGCGTTCGCATCATAGAAAAAAGTAGAGAACTCAGAAACCGACTCTGGTCAAAGTTTATACTGGTTAAAACAGCGGATCAGGAACTGGTCTGCAGAGTAGACGAAGTTTATGCTCTGACTTTTAAAAGACGGTGGTGGGACGGAGCTGATGTGTCTCAGAACACAACATCTTCCTCTTGGCCTTCTTTAATAAGGACATGTGAAGGACGTTTTCCTGAGTCTGACATCATTTTAAAGTAGTTAAAGACACAAGCACTGCTCACTGCTGCTCATCTCACTCTGACTGGACATCACGTGATGTTCGCTGTCATGGTAACGTGTACTCTAAGCGGTTCTCCACGCATGCACATCATTTTGGATCGGATTACTTGTAGTGCGCACGTAAACAAAGATTTTCCATTGGATTGTTGAACAGAGGGAGCAAATAAACACCTCAGGCTTAATTTATGATTGGAATGTACTCAATAGGATTAGCAAAAATCTTTGCATGTAAACACAGCCAGTGTATCTGCATCATAGGTAAGTACTGTGATGGCTCACTTACTACAGGAAATGTGGGGTGTGGTATGTTCATACAGTTGCAAACATGGAGTCAGGATAGATAAATTCATTTGGAGTCAGGAGAGATGAATTATTAAATTTCAGTTTAAGAGTAAATATAAGATTAAATTTCACATTTTACACACTAAAGTTTCACACTATTGTAAATCAATTTCACAGTAGCCAAACTCACTAGCAGATCACCCTGCAATCAAGGTAAGCTAACATTTATTAGCATTTGAATACAATACGCTCCAGCCCTAAAAATCTAGAAGAACAGTTCACATCCAGAGCTGTGCCATCTAAAGATGTAGAAGAGCTGCTTACATTTAGAAATATACAATCCAGTTCAAAAGTCTGACAGGAACAGTTCAGATCCAGAGCTGTTCACTCTAACTCTAAAGACCAAGAAGAACAGCTAACGTCCAGACCTGTTCAGTCTAACTCCAAGGACCTAACAGAACAGCTCACATCCACAACTGTGCAGTCTAACTCTAAAAATCCAGAAGAACAGCTTACATTCAGAACTATACAATATAACACAATGGGTCTAGAAAAACAGCTTACATTTAGAGCTGTGCAGCACTAAATATCTAGAAGAATGGCTTACATCCAGAGCTCTACAGAGCAACTTCAAAGATCTTGCTTGGAGAACAGCTCACATCCAGAGGTGTACAACACTAAAGATCCAGAAGAACAGCTCTCATCCAGAGCTCTACAGTCCAACTCTAAAAATCTTGGAAAACAGCTCATATGCAGAGCCCCACAACCCTTAAGATCTAGAACAATGGCTCACATCCAGAACATTAAGTCCACCATGTAAGGTCTAGAACAGCTCACACCCAAAACACTGTTTCACTTAAAGTTCTAGAAGAAATGCTCACATTCAATCAAATACAATCAAATACTACCGATCCACAGATCTCTGGTTTATTGAGTGTACCCACGTCTTTGTAGTTGTTTGCTTACAAGCTTTTATATGTGAATGTTTTTCATGCTCACATCATTCCGAATGATGTGGGGCAAAAACATGTCTACAACAAACCTTCACTACATTTAAACACATCTGACTTTCAGTAGACACCAAAACATCTAAAAAGACATCTCATTCTGTGTGGTAGTGTATGTGTGGTGGTGGTGGGGTGGCTGGTAGTGATGCCTGGCCCCACCTATGAAAAAGCACATTCTACATCGCATGAGCCAGATAACCCCTCTGCGACATTCCCACAATGCAGCAACAACACAGTGTCCCTCTCCGCCCGTCCAGCTCACCACACTCCTAGCCTTAATCAATAGGACGGTTGAGCCAGGCCTATTCATAATCATATCAATCCGCCGCCTTTTATATCAACAACATCCTCGGTGCAGACATTAATGATCAATTAGAGATGTGGCAGCGCAAAGTGGGATCGATGAGGAGCGGAGCGGCCTCCCGGGGCACAAAGGACAGCCATCAGCTTCTGGAAAAAGAAATGCAAGGTGGGGGGAAGATTCTGAAGCCTCATTCCGGAATCTGATGTAATCTCAAAGCTACTAAATATTTGACGTGAACATCGTGGTATTAAAGGAAGGAGCTGGGGATGGTATAGTAAAGGGGCAGCCACAGAACAGCAGGTAGAAGGATGGAGGGAGGGATGGAGGGAAGGAGAGATGGACAGAGAAAGGGAGAGAATCAAAGACTTCCTTGACAGCTCCATGTTTTTACCTATCCTTTTCTCCCAATTTTAATTAACAGACAAATGATAATGGACAATTATGAAGGGAAGGAAAGAGAGAGAGGGGGGGGGGGGGTGTCCAGCATGCCATGAAGAGGAAGGCATGGTGCAACACTGACCTCTAGTGGAACAATGGGGTGAGAACAGATTACATGGACTTCTCTACAGGTCAGCGGTGTCAGATATTGGAGAAATGTTACTTTCAGGCAGTGGTGGACAAAGTACACAAACCATGTACTTGAGTTAAAGTAGAGATACCCAAGGTAAAATATTCCTCCAGTAAAAGTAGAAGTTCCTCCCTTTAGACCTCCACTTGAGTAAAAGTACTAAAGTATTTCCCTTCAAATGTACTTAAGTATAAAGTAAAAGTACTAAAAGAGGAATTCTGGCTCTGATGTCCTGTTATCATTTTTATAACCAGACTGGCTTCATGAACTCATTTCAGGTGAAAGTCCTCCAGCGTCTCTCTTGGTAAACCAGTCTTTTAATAGAACGTCATTAATTAGTGACGCTGACGTCTATTAAAATGATCAGAAGCACAAAACACTGAAGGTAAACAGTTTCCATCAGGGAGAACCGAGTGGCTCTGAAATCACTTTTTACACACAAGCAAAGTTTCAGTTTCAGATTTATTTACAACTTAGTTCCAAGTTTAAGTTGAATAAAAACTGGCTTTAAACTCAGGATCACAGATGAGCTCCTTTACTATGTTGATCTGTAGGCGTCTGTTCATAAACATAAACCAGCCCAAACTCATTTACTATAAAATGAAACGGTGTTTGTAGAAATTCAGAAAAAAGCCGCGTCAGTCTCGACTGCATATGTGGACATATTTCTATATTGTGCTCTATTTACACAAAGTTAGGTTAGTTCCATCATTTAGGGACGTATGTGACTTTGAACCGCGTGCTGCACTGGGTCGGTATGACCAACAGGTCAAAACCAGCTCAGAACAAAGTGACCGCTGTGCCCTGATTGATGTTCTTGATTTGCTCTTCTTTTGTTCTATTTGTTGAAGGCAACAAGTTTCGCAGTTACGTTGCCGAATTCATACTTGCTAGGTCTCATAAATATCACAGTTAAAGTTATAGTTATATGCTACAGTTAAAATGATTGGATAATGCTTTAAATAATAAACTTAACAAATTTCAGATTTAAGGACATTTAACTCACACTGGCTGAATTAAAGTTTTATGGCTAAAAGTTACTAAATTACTGGCTAAAGTCAATAAATTTCACAGTTAAGGATCCTGGTTTCATACTGGTTGAAATCAATAAAATCCATAGTTAAGGATACTTAATTCACACTGGTTAAGCTCAATAAAATCAATCTACCAATCTACCAAAGGCTATCAAATTCAGTCTGTTTGAACTTACATAATTTCTTGTTCAACACAACAAATTCTGTAGTTATGTTACTGAATTCATACTGGTTAAGTCTCATTAATGTCATAGTTAAAGTTATAGTTAAATTACACTGTTTAAATGATTCAATTCATTGGTTAAACAATGAATTACTGAACTCAATCAATTTTAGGTTTAAGGACACTGAATTCAAACTGGCTGAATTAGGATTTTTAGTTACTAGTAAACGTAAGAAAATGTCACAGTAAAGGTGAAAGGTAAAGATGAAAAGAATTCCTACTGGTTGAGCTCAACAAATTTCATACTTACCTCACAAATTTACTGCTTGAACTCAATAAATTCCACAGGTATGGTCACTCAATTCTTGCTGATTGGACAAACAGGGTGTCTTGTTTTCATGAATAATTCAAACAGCTATTAAAGTTCAGCTCCCCAATGTTTAGGGAGAGATTTAGCATTGCGACACTGTCACAGCGTTATGTGAGACAAGCCCTAAAACTATACAAAACAATGAGCACAATACAGCAAAGCGTTCATCATATTTTACAACAATGTGATTTTTTCTGGTGGAGCAATAAACGACAAGGTAGGCTATGGAAAGTAGGGGTTCATTTACATATCCTTATGTTGCAGTTTGCATAATTACCATATATTACCATTCTGTAATCGCGAGGAGGATTGCCTAAGGGGACGAGATGAAGAGGGAAAGTAGGAAAAAGCTGTTCTATAGAGTTATATCAGACTTTATTGCTACAGTGATTCATTTACAATATCTACAATATGCATTTTCTCAGCTATACTTTTGTAGGACAGGCTCCGGTGGGCCGTGCAACAAAGACGCACTTTTAACTTATAACCAGAAAAACTACAATGCCTGAAAACCGACTGCCTGCTGTAGTCCATTGTATTCGATCAAAAATGACTAATAATGGTGTTTGGAAAAGCAATTTTCCAAAAGGAAAATTTCATTTGGAATTAGAAATTGAAATGTCAGCTTTCCCAGGTTTATTAGTTATGACTGGCTTTCATTTTCTCATGCCTCTATAAACTCTGGAGCAATATTAAACTTTTTTATTGCATGTCGTTTCGCTTATGCTGCGAGCCTCTGCAGCAAAACAGCACAGAACTGTTTATGATTCGGCAGAACATTATTGAAAACATTTCTTTTGACTTTTAACTGTTCTTTTCTCCCACATTTAATTAAGAGACACTTTAAAATGCTCATTAGGGGGGATGATTGGAAATGTACGAGCATCTGAGGAGCAAAATGAAGGCAGTATTACTGTCATTAGCACAGAACAGTATCTTCATGCCGGTGGGAGATTTTTTGCAGAGCATTCAGCTGCTATATATAGAAAGAAATAAGCGCACTCCAGTTCCCCAAAGCCTGCTGTGGAACAGCATGTGAGTGCGACCTGGATTAAGCAGGTGTGCATATGTGCGATGGCACTCAGAATAATGAGAGAGGAGAAGGAACAAAGCATCTTAACAGGGGTGAGGTGAGGACATTCTGGCATCTCCTTGAAAATTGGATCTGGATGATATTGAGAAATGCGAGTGTCTTCTGGGTTACTTTAAAAATGGACTATTAACACAGTGTCATTGATGCCCCCTTGTGGAGACTCGTCACCTCACTAAATAGAGATGGGCAACAGGGCAAAAATATAATATTGCAATACTTCAAGATATTTTCACCGTACACAGGACATCACAGTATGCGGATCAGTTGGAACAGAGAAAAAAGAAGCGGTAGAGCTACATTATAAAAAAACTGAACTGTGTGATTTTTATGCAATATTTCATATACTGTGTTGCACTGAAACCAGTTATAATGGGCTACTTTTGCTCTCTTTATAATGAAAGAAGTATTAACACGTGCTGATGATACCCATAATATGTTCAGAATAGCATATTATATTGTATTGTGACATCATTTACCATAATAATGATATTGTTTTATACAACATTTAGTTCTGGCCACGCAAGCTGACTGGTCGAGAGGCGTTCTAACCGTGCTGATATTTCGCCATAACATCACTCCACTGAGACGCCATTGCTAAGCAACGAATTTGACAGCTGTACTACAATAAATTCCCAAGCTGTCATCACCACTGAGTAGCTTTTCGGTCAGCAGCTGTGACAGAAGAACAGCTAAACAACCTGCAAGCCAGACATGAACCCAATACCATTCGCCAAACATGTAGTCTGATCTTTATAGTCTGACCAAATCAGACCGAGCCATAAAACTGACCCAAAAAGCTGCTCAGTGGTGATGGCTTATTGGGAATTTAGTGTAAGGAGCTGGAGAACAAATTGACAGCTGTGCAGCGAGTGGGCAGACCTCATTACTCTGACGTAGCAACGAGCTGCTTGTTAAGGAGCTATAATTTGGTGAAGGAACTGAACATTAAAACATATTAAACGCCGCGTTCACGGCCAGTTTATTCATTTCTTACTTTATTTATTTAATGGTTGTATAAAAGCAAAAGCACACTCGAGGAGTGTGTTATCGCTATAACATCACGGCTTTGATGATCTACGGCGACCAAATCACAGCCGGGATGTTACTTCGCGACAACAAATTCCCTCTCGTGTTCTCTTCCTCTTAGATATTGGCCAGCTCTACTGCTAAATGTGAATACCTGTTACTGTTAACGGTGGGGAGCGATGAGGCGGATGCACGTGCTGAGATAAGCGACTTTTATTATGGGCAAATCCAGGGTCATATAGCTGACATGAAGAGCAGGAGGGACAGACATGCCAAAAAAGAACACAGAACTCCAAACAGCATCAACATAAAACAACCAGAACAATCAAAGCAGCACAATCAAAGACCAACACAGACCAGGGCAAACACAGGGCTTATATAACAGAGGCAAGACGAGGGACAGGTGGGAAACAGGTGGTAACAATCAGGGGAGGAGTCAGACAACAAGGGGGCTGGACTGAACCAAAACAAACACACACAGAAGATCAAAAGGTAACCAAAAAGCACATGGGGGAGTGGGAGGAGCCAAGTGTGACACGCTGAGATGTATTTTATTTTGCATACACGTTGTATAAAAATAGCTGTACCCCGGCCATAAATACCTATTTTGCATATTACCTAAGTTAAATCAAGTAAACACAACCTCTGCATCAAACTATTTCTAAAAATAACATTTTTTTGCAAATGGAAATACACAGTTACTTTATATTCAATTTCTACAAATAAAAAGAAAGGCATTAATTGACTCATTAAGCAAGTCACAAACTGTCACTGGGAACTGTCAGCTGATGACACTTCCAGCACATAATCAATTCTCTGACTCTTCTAACCTTGTGCTGACACTCAACAACCATGGGTTCCTCTAAGCAGCTACGTGAAGCCTACAATGCAAGGAAAGGCAATAAAAAGATATTAAGCACTTCCGGCTCACAATTTCCAATGAGATGTCATTAAGAAATAGCACTTAAGGGGAACTGTGGAAGTCAAGGCTATACAGAAATATTAAGCAAAATCCCCATATGAAAGAAAAAGTCCTGCAAGCATAGAATGGCTCCTGGTTGGCTATACAGTGCATCCGGAAAGTATTCACAGCGCTTCACTTTTTCCACATTTTGTTTTGTTACAGCCTTATTCCAAATTGAATTAAATTAATCTTTTTCCTCTAAATTCTACACAAAATACCCCATTGTGACCATGTGAAAAACGTTTTCTCGAGAGTTTTGAAAATTTATTAAAATTAAAAAACAAAGAAATCATATTTACATAAGTATTCACAGCCTTTGCTTAATACTTTGTAGAACCACCTTTGGCAGCAACTACAGCCTCAAGTCTTTTTGAATATGATGCCACAAGCTTGGCACACCTATCTTTAGGCAGTTTTGCCCATTCTTCTTTGCAGTACCTCTGAAGCTCCATCAGGTTGGATGGGAGACGTCTGTGCACAGCCATTTTCAGATCTCTCCAGAGATGTTCAATCGGATTCAAGTCTGGGCTCTGGCTGGGCCACTCCAGGACATTCACAGAGTGGTCCTGAAGCCACTGCTTTGAGATCTTGGCTGTGTGCTTCGGATCGTTGTCCTGCTGAAAAATGAACCGTCGCCCCAGTCTGAGGTCAAGAGCGCTCTGGAGCAGGTTTTTATCCAGGATGTCTCTGTACATTGCGGCATTCATCTTTCCCTCTATCCTGACTAGTCTGCCAGTTCCTGCTGCTGAGAAACATCCCCATAGCATGATGCTGCCACCACCATGCTTGACTGTAGGGATGGTATTGGCCTCGTGATGAGCAGTGCCTGGTTTCCTCCAAACATGACGCCTGGCATTCACACCAAAGAGTTCAATCTTTGTCTCATCAGACCAGAGAATTTTGTTTCTCATGGTCTGAGAGTCCTTCAGGTGCCTTTTTGCAAATTCCAGACGGGCTGCCTTGTGCCTTTTACTAAGGAGTGGCTTTCGCCTGGCCACTCTGCCATACAGGCCTGATTGGTGGATTGCTGCAGAGATGGTTGTCCTTCTGCAAGGTTCTCCTCTCTCCACGGAGGAACGCTGGAGCTCTGACAGAGTGATCATTGGGTTCTTGGTCACCTCCCTGACCAAGGCCCTTCTCCCCCGATCGCTCAATTTAGACGGCCGGCCAGCTCTAGGAAGAGTCCTGGTGGTTCCGAACTTCTTCCATTTACGAATGATGGAGGCCACTGTGCTCATTGGGACCTTCAACGCAGCAGTAATTTTTCTGTATCCTTCCCCAGATTTGTGCCTCGAGACAATTTTGTCTCGGAGGTCTACAGACAATTCCTTTGACTTCATGCTTGGTGTTTGCGCTCTGACATGCAGTCAACTGTGGGACCTTATATAGACAGGTGTGTGCCTTTCCAAATCATGTCCAATCAACCACAGGTGGACTCCATTTAAGCTGTAGAAACATCTCAAGGATGATCAGTGGAAACAGGATGCACCTGAGCTCAATTTTGAGCTTCATGGCAAAGGCTGTGAATACTTATGTAAATATGATTTCTTTGTTTTTTAATTTTAATACATTTTCAAAACTCTCGAGAAAACTTTTTTCACATGGTCACAATGGGGTATTTTGTGTAGAATTTTGAGGAAAAAGATTAATATAATTAAATTTGGAATAAGGCTGTAACAAAACAAAATGTGGAAAAAGTGAAGCGCTGTGAATACTTTCCGGATGCACTGTATATAATGTGTGTGTGTGTGTGTGTGTGTATTGATCAGGGGTGTCCAAACATTAGCATACAACTGTACATCTATACTGGACATTGAGGGTAGGTTGTTGCTGATTTAACGCAAGTTTAAACAGATGAAGAAGAATACAATGAGTCAAAAATGTGCAGCCACACATACATCAACACACTGAAAGACACGTCTAGGAACAACTGCTTCGGCCTTGTTCCCACACACCAACTAGAACATGCGATATGGAAAAGAAAGGAAAAGAAACGTACAGCCTGTGTTACGTTGTTTTAAATGAAGTATGAATAAAATACACTGTCACTGATCCAAGCCCATAAAAACTCAAATGTAGCTCAATATCTCTCCCTAGAGGACATCTAATGTCAGTGCAGTGCTTAAAACAGGGTAGAAGGTCCGTTTCAGAGGCCTGCTGCTTTCAAATACAGCTGAACTGGGATATAAGGGTTTACATTACACTATGCATCCAAAGGTGTCTGCGCTGTTGATGACACAGGCAGAATTATATAATAATACATATAGCAAATCGAAGGCAAGCAGCACTGAAAATTGATTATTCATACCTTAAGGTCTGTGGGAGTTCTGCAAATGATGGTCTGGGTCTGTGAATTATAGGAGAAGATGATTGTTCTGCTTTTAGGTTGTTTCTTGCTTTCTTTTATTGTTTAAACCAAAGTCATACATTCAGACTTATTATTAAATTATTCTTATAGTCATACAGTCGGACATTCAGACCATATTTCACTCTTTTTATTCGATGCAACAGCCCTAGTGTTGTCAAAAGTTACCTTGTTGAAACTGTGGATTTTTGAAGCATAAAAGCTGTCATCTGATTGGCGAGAGACATTTTTGCGTCTTGGTCCTTTTTAATGAAAACACTCATTCCTGCCTTTTTCCTGGGCAGGAGCTCTGGGGATTTACGAGCTCATAAAGGAGTGAATGGGAGTTTCTTTAAGTGTGATAATTCAAAGAAGAGAGCGAATGCATTATGATAATGATTTAGAGCTGACAAGAACACGGCTGACTCACTCGGTGTCCTTGCCTTGCCTAGTTTGGTTTTAATCACTTGTAGAACACGTCGAATTCAGCTGCTGTAGACCTTCATGCCAGCAGTGACTAGAAGAAGGTATGTATTTATAGAGTTTAGGGATGGAAAGTGAGGTTAAAGTGAAAGATACAAAAATCTAAAATACATTTACAGATTTTTCCTCACCCCAAATGTGGTCAAATGTTTGGAGTTTGCTTCCATAAGTTTGCACTGAAGCTAACCGACTAATGCTGCAAAGTAATGGAAATGTATGTACATCGGTTAGCATGGTGCTGCGTGGCATAGCTAAAAACAGTAAAAGCATCCATCTACCAGCCTAAATTTTTGGGTGAAGCTTAAGCTTGTTAGTTACATTAGCCTGATATCTGTAGTGGCAAATCACTAGGGAGGCCTCATGAGGTCTGGATGCTTATCATTTTTCCTTGTTTTAATGGAATCATCATGCATGTTGCATTTACATTCTGCATATATTGTAGTAATACTTTTATACTGTTGTTGAATTTTGGTTGGAAACAAAAGGGTTAAATTCCTGAAATGACAAATGGACAACTGTTCCAATCAGGAACATCTAGCTCTCCCATTGGTTAGGGCTTCAGGAGCTGCACTGAAGGCCTTTAACTTTAGATTAACTTCCAACTTAATTAGGCACTGGCAGTGAAATGAATCACAATGGGACCAATTTCATGAGAAAAACGTCACTTTAGGCCTTCTGAAAGTTCTAGATACGATCTATATACTGTGAATATGTACCATAGTCTGTACCACTGTTGTCAGAACACAACTGTTTACATCTGTTACTTGCAACATGCACTTTATGAACAGCTGCTCTACATACTTGCACATATGCACATGTAACTTTCATTTTTCTTTCAACTTTGCATATAAAACTCTATTTTTTACTGTTGTTTTTAGTGTTATTTTTGTATGTTCTATTTTTTTCCATTTTCGTCTAAGATTATATTAAGATTATATTTGGGGAATGGAGGAACAGTAAAGTAAGACTTTCATTGTACAGTGTAACTGTCTCTTCTGCTGTGCATATGACAATCAAACTCTTGAATATAGTCACTCGAAAGCTGACAAATACAAGCTTAAATATGTGTTAAAATCTGTTGCTAGTTCCAAATAAAACACACAGAATGTCCATTCATTAATCTAAAATAGCCAAAATAATGTTAATATACACCAGCCTCAGCTTAGTGCTAACATACTATTGTAAATCCTTAGGGGGCGCTAGCAGAACGATGTGTTTTATTCTGTTTCTTTGACCAAGTTTGACATTTATGACCTGACACAAAGGCCTTCATCTAACAATCGCTGGTAAAAATAAAGAACCACTTCAGACACCAAATATGTGCTGATCCACTAAGAAGAAAATGGTGTAAATCAGATTTTTTACTAAACTGTCACTGTAAGTGCTTATTTCAGCAACAGCCTAAGCCTATAAGGCCTGATTGCGCATGGAGGGGGTGTGAAGGCGGACAGGGTTTTGTCAGAGATGGATTCCATGGCACAGAGGTTACAAATTCAATCAGCGTTCAGACAGCAGCTCTATCTGGACGCTGGTGTGAAAACATGGTCAGACCTCGCGGAGGGGAGGCGCATACTGCTGGCACCACAGAAAGAGGGGGCATTAGAAATTCAAACAGGGCCGCCATGCCAGAGAGATGTGAAAGACTGATGATGGAAAAAGGAAAGAAGGTGGGAGAGGAACGCAGGAGGGAGGAAAGGAAAGATGGAGGGAAACTGGGAGGATGACAAAATGTCATTCACAAGATGAGGTCAGAAAGACAGCATGAGTCCTGGCCCTAATGTATGTGTAGTTAAATGGTTCATGAACACCTGAATGTATATCTCATAAACTGTATCTCTAAATGTATCCAGACATTCCTTCTAATGAGCCATTTGAGATACTTCAAGGCGCTGACACAGGCATTCAACTGCTATAATTTCCATAGAAAAGCACTGACTGATAGAATGAAATGCTCTGAAGCAGCTTATGGTCACCTAAGGTCAACTAAGGTCACCATGCCCATTGCCAAGCGTGAGCTGAAGGGGCATAAAGCCAGTGGCATGACTGTAAGAGCTAGACCAGAGGTCTTTAATTAAAATTCAATAAGATCCAGTCAAAGAAAACTTCCTCAAGGTCCGGAACACTATAATGTCTAACTTGCATCATGACTCAGTGCCATATACTGTTTATTAAAGTAGTCTAGTAGTTATATCAACATCTTATACAGTCAACAACTGAATATCAAATCAAATAAAGTACAATTCAGTGATATTTCAACAACAATTATTGTCAGTTTCTCTTTTTAGATCATGCCTTGTGAAATAATCTGACTCACTTTCTTCTCTGACTGCTGTGTCTCACCTCGTCCCTCCCCTGTGTGTGCGCCACTCACTCGAGTCTCAGCGCTCATCGTAACGCACTGATCTGATTGGCTGAGTAGCGTCACGTGTGATATTTACAATGCATGTGATTGGTCTGTGAGTTTCATGGGATCCTAAAGAGGTACCATAAATGCTTGAAAGGTTATGCCAAATAAAATAGGACCACCTATCAAAATTAAATAATTCTCCATAGTTTATCGGTTATAGGCCCAGGTCAGCATAGGACAGCATCTGGGGCTGGACTCAGACCGTGGTCTGCCCACTAGTGACCTCTAAGCTGGGCCTTCAGTTTGGGCAACAAATGTCTATACTCAGCCAAAATGTGGGAAAAAATACCCACATCAGTGATAATGCTAACTTTTGCGAACGTCCCTATAGGATTCTAGAAGTTTGTTAGCAGAAAGCTAACGGCAAATTCCAATGAAGCTGAAGTTAGCTTCTTATTCAAATTTGCTCTGCCTTAAAATTACTGTGCCTTACTAAAATGTTCAGTTTTTTTGGTTTCAGTCTTCATCACATGCAGGCATCTTTGAACTTAATTCTTCTGACAATTCCCGTCTTTCTGTTTCTTCTTCTGAAAGTGGACAGTAAGCAGCCTTTTGTCACCAAGCTCAGCAATGCTGAGAGTCCCCAGAGCTGTGTGCAGAGGTCCCTTTCTCACTGTAAGCAATCCCTTCTTTCACACATACACCAATGTCATTTGGATTACCACCACTGCTACACCAACACTATACAAAGTACAGCGTAGAGCAGTACATTCTAAATTGTAAGATTAAAAGACAAAAAATCAGTACAGTGCAATATTTTGTTTCAAAAACACGTTCAATCAGTATTACTTTTCATGTGAATTTAGCCCATATTTATACTTTGGTTGCCATTATACAACAAACAAAACACCTTTTCAAAGCAAAACAATTTTTCATGCATCATTATTCTGAGACCTCCTCCTGACTGTGATCTTAATTTCCACATTATTCGTTCTCATATTTCTCTCTGACTGTTTGTGGTCCATCATCATGTCATTCATTCTGGGACCTCCCCTTGATGTTGATTGGTTCTAATTAATCTGTTGTTCGTTCTGAGACCTCCCCCTGTACTGTGACTGGTTCTAATCACCATGTTGAGCCTTCTCAGACCCACTTTAGACTGTGATTGGCTCTAATCACTGTGTTGTTCATTCTGAGACCTCCTCCTGACTGTGATTGGCTCTAATCACTGTGTTGTTCATTCTGAGACCTCCTCCTGACTGTGATTGGCTCTAATCACTGTGTTGTTCATTCTGAGACCTCCTCCTGACTGTGATTGGCTCTAATCACTGTGTTGTTCATTCTGAGACCTCCTCCTGACTGTGATTGGCTCTAATCACTGTGTTGTTTGTTCTGAGACCTCCCTCTAACTGTGATTGATTCTAATGGTTCTAATCATTGTATTGCCTGTTCTGAGACCTCCCTCTAACTATGACTGGTTCTAATCTTTCTTTTGTTTATTCTGAGACCTCCCTCTGACTGTGATTGGTTCTAATCACCATAATATTTGTTCTGAGACCCCTCTGCTGTTATTGATCCTAATCACCACGTTTCTTCTATGACCTCTCCGTCACTGTTATTCTTCCTTTAAAAGACTGAAGTGAGATGAACAAAGAGTGTTCTTTAAGGAAAGAATATGAAAGGTTTCATTCTCACATAACACCTGGTTATTATTTATTTAGTAATTACTGACAAAAATCATTTTTATGTATTTTCGTGGTATTTACATGCCATCAGTGGCCTTTGTTGGGAGAGCCAAAATGGCATTCAACGCTTCCAATACGAATCAATTCACTTGTTACTTCTTGACTACAGAAAAGCATTTAAAATGCCTTTCCTTAACATTAACACACACAAACCAGCATAAGTATGCCTCTTCAGCAGCTACAAAGGACATTGATAGATCTCTACTGAAGTTAAGTGGATGTTACTACTTCAAATGGTCTTCAAGCAGCTCTAATTCACTCATAAAACACAGGTACCTTACAGTGGCTCCAGTACTTCTGAAGTGCTGAACCATTAATGTAGCAATAAGAAGGAGCTTAGAAGGAAACTGCATTCACGCAAAGCCATTTCACACAGTCTATAAGCAGACTATCAGGTGTATCATGCTTTTCTGCATCTGGGTGCCTCAATGATAACAAAACACACTTCTTTAGACTTCTGAGAGCAACACAGACTGTTCTATTCCTAAAAAAAGCACTGAAGTGTGCTAAACACCTTGGGCTTATGACAGTAACACAAAGCACAAAGGTAAGGCTTCAGTATAGGAGGACGCCCTCATTATAGGGGAAATATTCAGTGCTAGAGAGACTTACTAGTCAGAACTGTTCACAGTGGTGATAATAGGAACCAGACGTCCAGCTCTAGAATCTCCCTCACGGAAAGTTAATACATGAAATGGTTCAAATATCGTCGCTGTCCAGTGAAAACCATGTATCTCCATTTTTGTTGATTTTTAGTATTCTACATCATTTCAACACACCAGTTGTCCTCTGCATTGGGTAAATGTGTGACGATGAATGGACCAATAGAAATGCTTTAAAATCACTTGTAACAAAATCTCTTTACATTGACTTACATTGAAAGGTAAGAGTGTTTTTGCCTTCTCCTGTAAAGTTAATATTTTTGGAGATACTTGTTTTTCATTGGACAAGGACAATGTGCTGCCTGTTGCCTGAGAGAGTAGTAAAATGGAGAGGCACGTTCAGGGCAATATATTTCATGAAGAACTTATTTTGCCATCATCAACATTACATATAAAAGCTCAGAAGACAAGTGTAGGTTCACTGGTGGTTTTGGATAGTAAATAAAATGGCTGGTTCTATATTTGTGTTGTAGTTATGGCGACCCCTGGTTCCTATCACAACCACTGTAACAAAATTATAATAGATTAATTTAACTGTATTTTCTAAAGCTTAAGTACTGGCTTAAATTGGGCCAGAAGACAATCAAAAGGATTTGTCATAGGAATGGCAAGCATTAGATTCCTTAGCCTGCAAAAGCAGAACACATTCTATATTCTCGTGTTCAGAGAATTTACAGCTGTTCCTTATTTGTGTGCTGCAGTAATCAGTAATCCAACACGGCATCGGATCACCTGCCACTCGCCAAAATACATTCAGAAGAAATACATTCAAATACATGCAGAAGAACAGCATCACCAAACCACAGCAGTAGTAAATTCAGACGTAGTGCTTTGAATGTCAAACTCCCTGATCAGTGAGCGAAGCTGATGCCATCAGATTAACTGCAGAATGCAACTAGAAGTCACTTTAACTGTGATATTTAGCCAAAGGCAAAGCAGATTCAACGCATATCTTTACATTTCATCACACAAAAGCTTCAGATTTAAGACGGCACAATTCTTAGTCAAGGCAACCACATTCCACATCTTCTAATTCTCCAGAGAGTATTAAAATTCATAATCCCTATAATCCAATCTTTCATACAAGGCGTGTTAATCTTTTAATACAAATCGAGACCAAGCCAAAGCATCAGAGTTATTAACACCATTATTGCACAGCGAACATGGAAAACAACATTAAAGCCAACAGCTTTTCACCCTTCATGCTAAAACAAATGCCAATCATTAATCTGAAGTAAGAGCACCAATCACAGCCAGCTCACAGCATGTTTCACCACAGCCAGGAAAAACTGTGATTAAAAAAGGGGCGGGACTTACAGGGGTGCTGCCATCCGATAGGGTGGTCATGCTGATAGATGTGCTCATCTTGTCGGAGGAGGAGAGGGAGGGAGGGGAGGGGCTCCGCTTCTCCAGGATGTCCTGTCTCTGCAGGAAGTCTCGCCAGGCGCGCTGGATGCTGTGAATTAATAAATAACGCATGACAATAATTTTATACTAAGCTAAGACTGCCTTTCAGTTCCGCAGCAGACTGGAAAATTCCTTTGGGATTAGTGTAGCTTTTATATATTTTATTTCTAACTGTATAGCTATACAGTGAACCTCTAGGGTGAGTATTTCTAATAAAGTGGTCAGTGAGGGACATACAAGGCTAGTATTTCTAATAAAGTGGCCAGTGAGGGACATACAAGGCTAGTATTTCTAATAAAGTGGCCAGTGAGGGACATACAAGGCTAGTATTTCTAATAAAGTGGCCAGCGAGTGGACATACAAGGTAGGTGTTTCTGATAAAGTGGCCAGTGAGCGGACCTACACGGCTGGTGCTTTGAACAAAGTGGCCGGGCAGTGGCTGTAAAAGTTAGGTGTGTCTAATAAAGTGGCCAGTGAGTGGACATACAAGGTTGGTGCTTCTAATAAAGTGGCCAGTAAGTGGATATACACGGCAGGTGTTTCTAAAAAAGTGGCCAGTGAGTGGACGTACAAGGTTGGTGTTTCTAATAAAGTGGCCAGTGAGTGGATGTACAAGACTGGTGTTTCTAATAAAGTGGCCAGTGAGTGGACGTACAAGGTTGGTGTTTCTCTTAAAGTGGCCAGTGAGTGGACGTACAAGGTTGGTGTTTCTAATAAAGTGTCCAGTGAGCAGACGTACAAGGCTGGTGTTTCTTTTAAAGTGGCCAGTGAGTGGATGTACAAGACTGGTGTTCCTAATAAGGTGGCCAGTGAGGATAAACACAGAGTTGGTGTTTCTAATACATTGGCCTGTGAATGGACATATAACACTGGTGTTTCTAATAAAGTGGCCAGTGAGTGTGTTCTGTTCGATCTGCTCTTTTATTATCTTTTATTCTCTATTTCATTCTTCATTCTTCTCCTCCCTCATTATTAAAGACATACTCATGTCTAGACACTAATTAATAAATAAGAGCCCCCCAAACTCTCATTTTCTGTTTAAATCCTCTCATCTTCTTCTCTCTCTCTCACTCTCTCTCTCTCTCTCTCTCTCACTCTGCATGGACACAGCTTACAGTCCCATCTGGCTCATGCAGCAACTGACTGTCTTTTACAGCTATTTGCTAAAGTGTAATTGATGTTCCAATTAAATCATTTCCAAAGGGCAACATCATTGGTCCCCCGTGTCTCATATATACAGCAAAACACACACACCCTACAAGCACACCACACACACTTATATATCTACAGTACATTCACACTACTGTATTTACATTCATGGCATTTGGCTGACGCTCTACTCCAGAGCAACTTAAAATGAGTTCTTTTTTCACACAGGTAGTGTTAGGAGTCTTGCCCAAGGGCTCTTATCAGTATAGTGTAGGATGCTTGTCCAAGCAAGGGATTGAACCCCAGTCTACAGCGTAGAAGGCAGAGGGGTGTTACCCACTACACTAACCAACCACTATATAAACATGCCACTAAAAAAGCACTTCAAGGTGATTATTCAACAACATTGATCTTAAATTGTTTCAAAGATTATAGTACTTATTTTTAATGTCAGCATTTATTTCTTCTTCTCTGAAATAAAATTCTCAGACTATTTTTAAACTTAAAGACATTGACAAAAGTAGCATGTTAATTTGTTTCGTAATGTGGGGCTGCGACTATCGCATATTTTATTCATACTCATTTGAAATGATCCGATCAGGATTCTGAATATTCAAATATCCTCTAAGAAAAATAAAATGTTAAAACATTTTCCACTTTAATAACTGGATGAGAAAAGGATACACAATTATTTTTACAAGTATTCTTAGAATTGTTTATCATTATTAGTGCTTGCTATTATATTTAATTTGCTTTTCATTTCCTCAGTGAATTATATGTATTTATGTTGGTTTATTAATGTTTTTGTTACATGAAACTAAGTTGAAATACATCAATGTAATGAAGAAACATCACTGATAAATCTATACATTACTTTCATAGCTTTCTTTCACAATGCTAGGGAGTTTTGTCCAATCTGGCAACTCTAATCTGTATGCAGGAGATGTTTAAGCATAACATTAAGGATTAATATAATCTGGGGTTATTTCTATGATTTGTTTTATAGCACAGGATTAATATAATCTGGGGTTATTTCTATGGTTTGTTTTATAGCACAGGGTTAATATAATCTAGGGTTATTTCTATGATTTGTTTTATATCACAGGATTAATATAATCTGGGGTTATTTCTGTGGTTTGTTTTATAGCACAGGATTAATATAATCTAGGGTTATTTCTATGATTTGTTTTATAGCACAGGATTAATATAATCTGGGGTTATTTCTAGGGTTTGTTTTATATCACAGGATTAATATAATCTGGGGTTATTTCTGTGGTTTGTTTTATAGCACAGGATTAATATAATCTGGGGTTATTTCTAGGGTTTGTTTTATAGCACAGGGTTAATATAATCTGGGATTATTTCTATGATTTGTTTTATAGCACAGGATTAATATAATCTGGGGTTATTTCTAGGGTTTGTTTTATAGCACAGGGTTAATATAATCTAGGGTTATTTCTATGATTTGTTCTATAGCACAGGATTAATATAATCTGGGGTTATTTCTATGGTTTGTTTTATAGCACAGGGTTAATATAATCTAGGGTTATTTCTATGATTTGTTTTATAGCACACAATTAATATTATCTGGGGTTATTTCTAGGGTTTTATTTATAGCACAGGATTAATATAATCTCTGGTTATTTTTATGGTTTGTTTTTATAACAAAGGATTAATATAGTCTGGGGTTATTTCTAGGGTTTGTTTTTGTAGCACAGGTTTAATATAATCTGGGTTATTTCTGTGGTTTGTTTTATAGCACAGGATTAATATTATCTGAGGTTATTTGTATGATTTGTTTTTGTAACACAGGATTAATATAATCTTTGGTTATTTCTAGAGTCTGTTCTATAGGGCAGGAAAATATAACCTGAAATTACTTCAAGGGTTTTTATAGTACAGAATTAATATAACCTGGGATTATTTCAAGGGTTTGTTTTTATAATAAATTATTATTATAATCTGGAGTTATTTCTAGGGCGTGTTTTATAACACAAGATTAAAATAATCTTGGGTTACTTTGTGATTTGTTTTATAGCACAGGATTAATATAATCTGGGGTTATTTCTTGGGTTTGGTTTTGTAACACAAGATTGATATAATCCAGGGTTATTTCTAGGGCTTGTTTAATAGCACAGAATTCAAATAATCTGGCCTTTTCTCCACAGTTTCCTTAATGCACATGATTAATATAAAATGGGATTATTTGGGGTTTGCTTTATAGCACAGGATTAATGTAATCTGGGGTTATTTCTATGATTTGTTTTATAGCACCTGATTAAAATAATCTGGGGTTATATCTGTGATTTGTTTTATAGCACAGGATTAAAAGAATCTGGGGTTATTTCAGTAGTTTGTGGTTTTAGCACAGGTTTAATATAATCTGGGGTTATTTCAGTGGTTTGTGGTTTTAGCACAGGTTTAATGTAATCTGGGGTTATTTCTATGGTTTGCTTTATAGCACAGGATTGATGTAAAGCAGGGTTATTTATAGAGGTTGTTGAATTGCCATAATGTGGGATTATTTCACTCTTCTTCTTCTCTTCTTCTTCTTTCAGCTGCTCCCTTTAGGGGTCGCCACAGCGGATCATCTGCCTCCATCTTGCCCTATCCACTGCCTCCTCTACTTTCACACCAACCATCTCCATGTCCACCTTCACTACATCCATAAACCTTCTCTGAGGTCTACCTCTTCTCCTTCTACCTGGCAGCTCCATCTCCAACACTCTTTGCCCAATATCTCCACTATTCCTCCTCAACACATGTCCAAACCATCTCAACCTGGCCTCTCTGGCTTTATCTCCAAACCGCTCCACCTTCACTGTCCCTCTGATCTGCTCATTTCTAATCTTGTCCATCCTCGTCACTCCCAACGAAAATCTCAGCATCTTCATCTCCGCCACC
>NC_051229.1:36025598-36035598 GCF_015220715.1 Pygocentrus nattereri
ATCAAATTTATGAAGAAACATGGAAAAGTCCTTTGGGTTCACAAACTTGCAAGCACCATTCCAAGTCCCAACTGATTTTTTTTTTGCCATATTATAAAAAAATGATATGAATAATATGTCTGCCCCTAAATTTTCAGAAGCCGGAATTACACAGTGAGCTACATTTAAGTTC
This sequence comes from Pygocentrus nattereri, assembly GCF_015220715.1. Lineage (NCBI taxonomy): Eukaryota > Metazoa > Chordata > Actinopteri > Characiformes > Serrasalmidae > Pygocentrus > Pygocentrus nattereri. The sequence continues at coordinate 36,025,771 of NC_051229.1, forward strand.
AATGTACATCAAATGTCATGCTTGGCTCCTCCCACTCCTCCATGTGCTCCTGTTTACTTCCCAGTCCTGTCCATGTGCTTTTGTTTTGGTTTTCAGTCCTGCCCTCTTGTTTTGTGATTTGTTTCACCTGTTTCCCATCATCCCTGTGATTATTTAGGCCCTGTGTTTGCCCCTACTTTCTGTTGGTCTTTGTTTGTAAGCATGTTTGTATGTGTATGTGTTTGTTTGTTTGACTCGTTTATTTTCATTATGTCTGCCCCACCTTATCTTCGTCTTGGCTCTCTGACCATGGGCCGTCTAGACCCTGATTTTGGATTTGCCCTTAATAAAGGTCGCTTATCTCCGCATATGCGTCCGCCTCCTCGCTCCCCGGCGTTACATCAAGGCTGTACTTCCAAAATTCTTTACAACAGACCCACTTACTTTTTTCCAGTGTCAAAAATGTACAAAGACATGAAAAATTTCAAATTTGTTTTATTTCCACAAAACAACACAGTAAACACAACAGCAACAACATCTCCTCGTCTGCTGACGTGGTCTGGACTGAAAGTTTAGGATCTGCACTTTCCACATTATCTCCCCACTTCTGTCAATGAGCTACAAGTGAGAAATCATTAAAGACAATGTTAGAGGCGCTTTGAGGCATATAAGTCATGGAGAACCCAGGAGGGTTAAAGCAAAAAATCTCCTCTGTAACCAAAACAGCTTTGGGCACCGTGTCAGCGAGCCGATGGGCTGAGAGCGAAGTGCATGACAGAGAGAGAGAGAGAGAGAAACCCCCCAGCTCAGCTGCAGAATGTGCATGTCTGAAGCGGTCCTGAGGGGGAGGCGTTCTCGTGCCGTTCTCGTTTGAAGTTCTCCCTCAACTCTCAGTTCTACAAGTTTACTACAAAGCACGAGTCAGCACTTTAACCTACTTTCATCCAGAGAGAGAGAGTGAGGGAGGGAGGGAAAGCAAGGGAGGGTCAAGGGGAGGTCAGTGTGCCCTGCAAACAGCACTGTGCACTGCCAGGCAAATGTTCAAAGGAGAATTACATCCATTTTTCAAAGACTTTGCTTAATAACTGGTTACAATATAAACAGAGTCATTCAGAGTGGTTTGGTGTGAAAGGTTCTATTCTAGAGAAACATAGAGGTAGAAATGTTCACAGTGGTGGTGATAGGAACCAGACGTCCACCTCTAAAACCTCCCTCACAGAAGGTTATTACAGAAATTGCCTCAGACATTGTTTTGGCGAGTTAGTTGTATGGTATTTGTTCTACAGCACTTGGTTCAGCTATAGACCCTGACTGGAGAGGTCAAGGCTGGGAACCACCCCTAAATATACAAATATATATAGAAATATATTATTTGCTTGTGGTACTGGTTGTGCCACCTGACTTTTCAGACTAATTTCAAATTAAACCGGAATCTAAGATTAACTGAGACACCCATAGACATCTTTGTTCCTGAACTTGAGTTTATACTTAAGTTTGTTCAAATAAATAACCACATTATTAAAAATAATAATTATAAATTTTGATGGTAAACTGGTAAATTGAACAGCTCTAACCACGACGCAAAATCACAGTTTTCCTAAATTTGTGAAATGGCTACTGACCTTGGTACTGCACCATGAAGGGCATTTGGGGTCTTCTTTATGATTCAATACTCTGGCTGCACTTTCACAACAGTATGTCAAAATAAAAGTCCTTTTCTGGTAGCGCCATCTGACAATTGGTAAGAACTTGCAAGCTGAAGTTTTTCAGGGAGTTGATTTGAGTTTTAAAGTTGACTTATTTTGCAATATAATTCATTTATTCAACTAAATTACAAAAAAATGTAATTAAAATTAATTTTCTGATAGCTTACTTAATCATCACGTATGGTTGGACGATTGCACCACCTGGCACATTTAGACCTCTGTAAGAAGAATTTTATATAAAAGAGGTATTGTTGAATAATTTGATATGCCTCATGGGGAAAATAATGGATTTAGACACCAAGTCATGTCACTGACCCATATGAAGTGAATCTATATGGTAAGTATTTCACAATTGTTATTCTAAAATGTGGAAAACAATAAAATTAAGGAAGTCCTCTCTATGAGTTGGCCTCCAAACTTGTGACTGCTGCTGTACATCCAAACCCGAGCACTTAACAAAATTCCCAAGTCATCTGTACTGCTGCAGTTATATCACACAGTGAGCTAATTATGAAAATTGAGATGCAAAAGTAATTGAATAATTCTGTATGACGGGCCACGCTCCTCCTTATCTTTCACACCTCCTCCCTAACTCTCTCTCCTCCACCTCTCTTCCATCCCTGGGAGAGAAAGTAAGCCCCTCGCTCTCACTCTAAGCCCCCCCAGGTTAAATAATTCTCATTAATAAGGCCAGGCTTCTTTCCCCGACATCATTTAGGAAACTAATTTAATTACATACAGAATTAAGCTAAAGCATTTCTGCTGTTAATGCCACGGGGGCACGGAGTACGGAGGGGAGCTGAGTGCATGTGTGTATGTGTGTTCAATGAATAACGGCAAGAAAGCGAGCGAAAAACAGCTACTTTAAATCTTAAAGAAGATTTCTCTGAGAGTTCTCTGACAATACAGTCACGTACCATTAAAAGGAAAAAAAACAGACCATGAAACCGTTTATTAGACCAGATTTATGATATAATATATACAGTGTTTATTCTAGCATTTTACTCACCTGCCATATTACCCCACTTATCTGACTGTCACCTCATTGATCCCTTTCTCTGCCACTATACACCCTTTAACTGTGGCTACACTCAGCACTTTAACTTTAGACTCTTACTTTGCACATTGTAAGGATTACAGGTATGACTGTGTGTGTTTGTCTGAGTGAGCGATGGTAGGAATGCATGTTACACACACACACACACACACACACACATATATACACACACACACACAACCCAGATATGTTCCCGTGCCCCCCCAGCAGGACACTCTCAGGGTCAGGGTGAATAATGTGTGGTGCCTGTGTATTAGTTATGGATCAGTAGAGATGGCTTTCCACTCTGCACTCCAAGCTGCTCGTCACAGAAAAGCAAAGTCACCTTCATCTAACTCCCCCAAAAAATCCCTTACATACTGTTTCACACAGATGCTCTACTACACTTGAAGCCCCTCCTTCCCCCGAATCAAGCCTTCAATGCGAAGTGCAAGTGGAACAGGAGTGAAAGAAAGAGAGAGTCTCACAGGATGAAAAAGAGAAGTGGGTGAGAGAGGGAGCAGGAGAAAAAGTGAAAATGAGCTGACGTGAGCACAGAGATGAGAGGAGGAAAAGCACAAGGTGAGATGTGAGAGAAGGAATAAAGGGGGAAAAAGACGTAGAAGGATAACGAAGGGAGAAAGGGAGACAGAAAAGGAGAAAGAGTGACTGAACCAGACCAGACTACAGACAGAGGGAGGACACGCAGGTGGGAGAGCTGCCGTGCGGTTCTCTCAGAGGAGTTAGCAGTGCTGCTGTCACTGCATACGCAGTCTATTAGCTCCTCTACCAGTCAGAGTCAGAGCTTCATAGAAGGTCATAACCACACACTCCATCAGCTCCGGAGCCCCAAGAGAGACTCACTGCCCTGCTTACTTGACTAACACTCATGCACACGTTCACATACAGACACAGCTACCTGGAGGGGAACGTTAGCAAAGCTAGCACAGCAGACATGACTGAAACTTTACCAAATGTTTCAGTAGTAACTGCTTCAGTACTGACAATCAGTGGTGGATGAAGTACAGTAATCATGTACTTGAGTTACAGTAGAGATAAATAAGGTAAAACATTACTCCAGTAAAAATAATGTATTAATGTATTGAAAGTAAAAGTACTAAAAGAGTAATTAATTCAACTTAGTTATAGGTTTAAGTTTAATGAAGTAGTAGAAAAGTAGTAGAAAAACTACAGTAGTTTTGAGTTTGAGTGTTGATCTGTAGGCGTCTGTTCATAAACATAAACCAGCCCAAACTCATTTACTATAAAATGAAATGGTGTTTGTAGAAATTCAGAAAAAAGCCGCGTCAGTCTCGACTGCATATGTGGACATATTTCTATATTGTGCTCTATTTACACAAAGTTAGGTTAGTTCATCATTTATGTTGAACAGACTCTCCCAAAGTTTTACGCTGCTGCGCTGACGTTGAACCGCGTGCTGCACTGGGTCGGTATGACCAACAGGTCAAAACCAGCTCAGGACAAAGTGACCGCTGGGCCCTGATTGGTAAAAAATTGGTAAAAAAAAACCGCAAAAATATTAACTGCAGAAAATTTGTGTTTCAGATTGTTTCACACTGATTTTCAGACTTTGGGGAACAAAAAACAAAACAATGGGATCTAATTGCTCACCATGTGGCCATGTGGGACAGGGATGCAGTCTCACTTCTTGTTCTAAAAAGAAGGGGCGTGGCTAAAACACTGTTTGGGTAGTGACATGAAAACGTGAGTTTGTTTTTTAATTAAACTCATCATGAATCTGAATCTCCCAACTCCAAAAATATTTAAAGTAGTTAAAACACAGAAATAACATAAAAAGTATAGTGTAAATTTAGGGGTTTGGGTTTGGGGCAGACACCTCCCAGCGGAAAGTACCCTATAAATGATGATTTGGTATATATTTAACTTATTACTATCTCAGTTTCTCCCTTGGGTTGAAATAGTTTCTAACATAATCCCTGTAAATATCTAAGCTCTGCATACTTCATTGTGTTTATACTGTGGGAATATTTCAGATTAATTTGGTAGAATAGTCCATGGACTCCTGGTCAAATTACATGTCATATGATTTTCTAAATGAAAAAAAGTGTATTTGTTAAAACATAAAATATAAAACTTCTTAGAACTTTTCAACAGGCCACTTTTTTCCGCAATACTTGAAATTGAACAAATAAACAGTAATTGTGTATTAAAGGTGCAGGTGTTTGTTCTCTGTAGAGGTTGTGTTCATTCATTTTCCCAAACCATAGCATATGACTGGCTGCTATTTGACAGGGAGTGTTCAAACTTTTGCATGTGTCTGTATTAATGCAGGCCTGCAGCCAGACTCCCTGCGTCTTTATAAGCTGCTTACTGTGCTGATCCAAGAACAGCTCATGACCTCAGCATGTTAGCTGTAAATGCACAGTGCAGCTTTGACTGGGGGTCAGCTGGTGGGGGGGACGTTACGCCAGCCGGTGCCAACTTGCCCTGTTGGAAGGAGACAGTTACTGCCTGGTGTGAGCAAGTGCCTAAACACACTTAATGCATGGATGCACACACACACACACACACACACACACACACTGCTAAGGAACTGTGTCCACTCTCCCACACTGAGCCAAACAAACCACAGGCCCACTGCCAACAGCAGTAAACTACAGTGCAGGGGCACCTGTGACAGCACACGGGTTTGTTCTATATTTGTGTAATACAATAAAGTAGAAGTATTTCTGTACTTAAGTAGGTTTATTCAAGATCCATACTTAAGCATTTAGACTTCGCCTCATTTTCTGAAAGCAAAGAATAAAGAAATGAAAAAATAGGAAGATGAAAAAACATTTAGTTTTTGTTTTTATTTTAGTCCCTTAAACCAGACATATTCAGGTAAAACAAGCATTGACATAATTAACTCTCAGATTTTTTTCATTTCCATTTCTCATTTTCCATTCTTAACAAGGAACTGAGAAATATGACATAAAATATAAAAAAGCCCCGTTTAAAACCCCTAAACCCCACATGTGGCTTTTTTACTGCCTTGTTGTGGCTCAAAATAAAATAATCCTCCTTTACAGTAAAATAAAGCTCTGCTTATTGTTCAACACAGTTTAACAATAAATGCTCTTAAACACTGGAGTTAATGTAGAACTGCTGATTCACCCTTCAACCCTGAAGATCAGCGCAGATCACTATAGCAACGCAGACAACAATCTCACCTAGCTAGTAGCTAACAAAAAGGCAAAGAGAGAGATTTAAGATGAACTGACTTCTTTGCGTTTATAATCACTCCAACTGGTTTCCTGATACGTTTAATCTGCGATGAGAAACTGTCAAACACTAAGAAGTCACGAAGATGAAATCAGCATCTTCTTTGAATTTTCCCGTTCCTAGTACTAGTAGTGCTGCAGCAGGTACATTCTAGTGTCTCAGGCACCGTTTAAGGTGGAACGAGAAAATTTTAAAAAGTATCTGGCGAATGAAAAAAGACATCAGTCTCGTAAAAATTAAATGTTGAGAGACATTTTATAAGAACCTGTTCTCCCTTTGCGGAAAAGTTTCCTGCCAGAGATGCGAGAAAAGCGGCTATATCTGAGCTAAAGTTTAAAGCAGAGCAAAGTAAGTCTGCATTTTTGTTTTTTACTTTTTATATATTTATATATCAGCACATACTGATACATATTTATAGCCAAGGTGGTAAAATGGACATAAAATGTGGCTTCCAAAGTGGTTTCACTTTTGTTGAATGGAAAAAATGGCTCTCCTTAACATTTGGGTTGCAGGCCCTGACCTAAAATCTCGCTTATTACATACTAAAGGCTACGACAGTAACGACAGGGACTTCAATGCAAACTGGTTAAACTATTCTTAGGTTATAGAAGTGTGCAATAAAACTTAGCCCTGGTATCTAAAGGGTCTAACTTATTTCAGCGGCAAGTGCAAAGGTCACCAGCATGGGGATATATAAGAATTTGAACTTACAATGAAAGACAGCAGAAACATGTGATGTGACCAAAATCAACTCATTTCCATATATTCAACTATTCAGCCCACAGCAATTTGGCCCCACCCATTCACAAGCATGTTATAAGGAGTGTTTCAGACTGGACTGCTTTTTGAATGAGGCACAATACAGAGGAACCAATCAAAATAGAGCTCATTTACATATATCAGCCTTAAAGGTGCAGTAACTGAAAGAGCCTATTTAGCTCTAGGGCATAAGGAGGCGGTTGGAAAATGATCAGATAAACTGAATTATAAATTATAAACATGCATAGATAACTTTTATTTGAGTTATTTTTGGGAATAATAGCTTTACTTTCACTTACGTGCAGTGTTTGGATCCTTTTATTACAACTGATTTATTTTTTAAGCATTGTCTCAAAGTGCTGAATCAGCTTTCTTGGTTTTATTTGCTGAAGAAAGCAGCTTGTGCTGAAAACATACTTTAGTAAACAGGCATCAGCGGCAGCACAGTCTTATCTAACTCTCCTGATCTTTAAGAGTTTCATAACGACTCTGTTCCTTTACAGAAACTTACTCACCATAGACCACACACACACACACACACACACACACACACACTCTTTAGCTCTCAAATGGGCAGAGTCTGATTCGCTGCCCAGGAGCTGGGGCCAAAAAAGCCCAGGAAATAAAAAAAAGGGAGGTTTGCATAATTTAACAGCAGCAAGGACAGAAAATCTATAGTCATTTTGGGTTTTGCAGTGCCCAGCAGACCCTATCGATTAGAACGGTGGGGGTGAATTTATGTAGTGTGGAATGAAGGTAGTGGGGGGAGGGATGGGGGAGTGTTCAAAGGCTGTATGTGTGGGGGTCCTGGCAGTATGGGAGGAATGAGAGACCTTGAACCCAAAGAGCTGTAAAAAACCAAGAGAGAGAGAAATAGAGTCACTGACAGAACCAGCAGCCTATTAGTGCTCCATATTATATATATATGGATAGATAAGAGAGACGAAGAGAGAGAGAGAGAGAGAGAGAGAGAGAGAGAGAGAGAGAGAGATAGATAGATAGATAGATAGATAGATAGATAGATAGATAGATAAGAGACACAGAAAGATAGATAGATAGATAGATAGATAGATAGATAGATAGATAGATAGATAGATAGAGAGAGAGAGAGAGAGAGAGAGAGAGAGAGAGAGAGAGAGAGAGAAAGACAGAGACAGATAGAGGGAGATAGACAAGGGGAAAAGATATACTACAGATAGAAAATGGAAGAGTGAAGGAGAAATGTGTAAGTAAAAGAAAAATAGAGAAAGTGAAAGAGAGAGAATAAGAAGAAAGACAAAAAGATAAAGGCATAGAGGGAGAGAGAGATCAGAAAGAAAAAAGAGAGAGAGAGAAAGAGGGAGAGAGAGAGAGAAAGAGGGAGAGAGAGAAGAAGAAGAAAAACAAAAAGATAAAGACAGAGGGAGCGAGAGATCAGAAAGACAAAGACAGAGAGAGAAAGAGGGAGAAAGAAGAAGAAGAAAAACAAAAAGATAAAGAGAGAGATCAGAAAGAGAAGGAAAGAGAAGGAAAGAGAGAGAGAGGTCAGCAAGAGAAAGAGAGAGAGAAAGAGGTGGAGAGAGAGAGAGAGAAGAAGAAAAACAAAAAGATGAGAGAGAGAGAGAGAGAGAGAGAGAGAGAGAGAGATGGATAGACAAGAGACAGAGAGAGAGAGACAGACAAGGGGAAAAGATAGACTACAGATAGAAAATGGAAGAGTGAAGGAGAAATGTGTAAGTAAAGGAAAAATAGAGAAAGTGAAAGAGAGAATAAGAAGAAGATAAAGGCATAGAGGGAGAGAGAGATCAGAAAGAAAGAGAGAGAGAGAGAGAGAGAAAGAGGGAGAGAGAGAGAGAAAGAGGGAGAGAGAGAAGAAGAAAAACAAAAAGATAAAGGCATAGAGGGAGAGAGAGATCAGAAAGAAAGAGAGAGAGAGAGCGAGAGAGAGAGAAAGAGGGAGAAAGAAGAAGAAGAAAAACAAAAAGATAAAGAGAGAGAAAGAGGGAGAAAGAAGAAGAAAAACAGAAAGATAAAGAGAGAGATCAGAAAGAGAAAGAGAGAAGGAAAGAGAGAGAGAGAAAGAGAGAGAAGAAGAAAAACAAAAAGATGAGAGAGAGAGAAAGAGAGAGAGATCAGAAAGAGAAAGAGAAAGGGAGAGAGAAACTGGAGGCAGAATGGTTACAGTGAATTGCTACAAATAGATGATTACAATCTATTATTTAACATCACATCTTATACGATATTTATACGATATCACATTAATATTTCATATTATTCATGTTTTATTTATTAAATTCTTATTGTACCCATAATATTTATATTGAATAAAACAACAAAAATAGCCTCTAGTTTCACATTAAATAAGCGTAATATTTAAATCTACACTAGAAAGGTTATTATTGTACATAAAATAATAAAGAGCCAAAAATGTTGGCACAGTATTTGAAATTCTTATAAAATGTATTGAACTGAAAACAGTACAAAAACCACAATATTTGATATGAACAGTGTTTTGGGTTTTTTTTGTGTGTGTTTGTTTGTTTTTTTGTAAATATATTGTCATTTTAAATTTAATGCCCACAACACATTCTGAAAAAGTTAGGACAGGAGCATGTTTAACACATTTTCTTCTAAAAGTCCTTTAATAATAATTTATTAAAAAAGTTTTATTATAAAAGTCCTCCTAATAATTTAGAGACTGAAGACACAAAATAATCCAGTTTTGAAAGCATATTTTTTTACCATTCTTCAGTTATACAAGCCTTTAGCTGCATACTGGGCCTTCGCTGTTCTCAACAGAGTGCAGTTTCTTGGTGTTGTGATGTTGAAATAAACATGATGTCTCTGAAAACGATGGTGTCTAGAAGGCGGTATATGTTGCTTAAAAATGTGTTCAGTGTTAATGCTGCTTTCATAGATGTGCAAGTTGCCCAGTTGCTCTAAAACCCAAACCACAACAGATGCTGGATCTTGAACTTTACATTGGTAACAATCTGGATGGTCCCTTTTGTCTTTGGCTTTGAGAACATGACTTTCATTATTTCCATAAATAGTCTGAAAGGTTGACTTATCAAAATACATGTTTTCATTTTAGGTGAGCTCGAGCCCAGAGAAGTTGGAAGT